>NW_026735109.1:0-170202 GCF_949786415.1 Peromyscus eremicus
TTTGAGAAAAGAGCACTCTTCTACTCCACTGTGTTTCCAATGGGGTCCGAACAGTGAGCTTGCTCAGAACAAAAGAACTGTGCTTCCTACACACAGGGGCCATATCTAGTTCAACTATGCTTAGGAAACTGACATGAAGAGTAGCTCCGCTTCAGTCCAATACACTGTACTTGCAGGGAACAGACGCCAGTGCTATTTGCCGTGTGTATGACAATGGGAGCGCAATAGTGACTCTTCTTACAAGAAAATAACTCTGGCTCGTAGGACCAGAAACTCCATGTGATTCAACTCCATTTAGGAATGGGAAACAAACGCTAGCTCGTCTTGCAAGAAACACACTCTGCTTTTGAGAAAAGAGCACTCTTCTACTCGACTGTGTTTCCTATGGGGTCCAAACAGTGAGCTTGCTCAGAACAAAAGAACTGTGATTCCTACACACACGGGCCATATCTAGTTCAACTCTTCTTTGGAAACTGACAAGAACAGTAGCTCCTCTTCAGTCCAATACACTGTACTTGCTGGGAACAGACACAAGTGCTATTTGCACTGTGTATGGCAATGGGAGCGCAATAGTGACTCTTCTTACCAGAAAACAACTCTTGCTCGTAGGACCAGAAACTGCATGTGATTCATCTCCATTTAGGATTGGGAAACAAATGCTAGCTCGCCTTACAAGAAACACACTCTGCTTTTGAGAAAAGACCCCTCTTCTCTACTGTGTTTCCTATGGGGTCTGAACAGTGAGCTTGCTCAGAACAAAAGAACTGTGCTTCCTACACACACGGGCCATATCTAGTTCAACTCTGCTTATGAAACTGACAAGAACAGTAGCTCCTCTTCAGTCCATTACACTGTACTTGCTGGGTACAGACGCGAGTGCTCTTTGCACTGTGTATGGCAATAGGAGCGCAATAGTGACTCTTCTTTTCAGAAAACAACTCTTGCTCATAGGACCAGAAACTGCATGGGATTCAACTCCATTTCTGATTGGGAAACAAATGCTAGCTCTCCTTACAAGAAACACACTCTGCTTTTGAAAAAACAGGACTTTTCTACTTTACTGTGTTTCCTATGGGTCCGAAGAGTGAGCTTGCACAGAACAAAAGAACTGTGCTTCCTACACACACGGCCATATCTAGTTCAACTCTGCTTAGGAAACTGACAAGAACGGTAGCTCCTCTTCAGTCCAATACACTGTACTTGCTGGGAACACACGCCAGTGCTATTGGCACTGTGTATGGCGGTGGGAGAGCAATAGTTACTTTCCTTACCAGAAAAAAACTCTTGCTCATAGGACGAAAAACTGCATGTGATTCAAATACATTTAGGACTGGGAAACAAACGCTAGCTTGCATTACAAGAAACACACTCTGCTTTTGAGACAAGAGCACTCTTCTATTCTATTGTGTTTCCTATAGGGCCAGAACATTGAGCTTGCTCAGAAAAAAAGAACTGTGCTTCCTACACACACGGCCATATCTAGTTCAATTCTGCTTAGGAAACTGACAAGAACAGTAGATCCTCTTCAGTCCAATACACTGTACATGCTGTGAACAGACGCCAGTGCAATTTGCCCTGTGTATGACAATGGGAGCGCAATAGTGACTCTTCTTACTAAAAAACAACTCTTGCTCGTAGGACAAGAAACTGCATGGGATTCAACTCCATTTAGGACTGGGAAACAAACGCTAGCTCGCCTTACAAGAAACACACTCTGCTTTTGAGAAAAGAGCACTCTTCTACTCTACTGTGTATCCTATGGTATCTGAACAGTGAGCTTGCTCAGAACAAAAGAACTATGCTTCCTACACAAACGGGCCATGTCTAGTTCAACTCTACTTAGGAAACTGACAAGAACAGTAGCTCCTCTTCAGTCCATACACTGTACTTGCTTGGAACAGACGTGAGTGCTATTTGCACTGTGTATGGCAATGGGAGTGCAATAGTGACTTTCCTTACCAGAAAACAACTCTTGCTCGTAGGACCAAAAAGAGGATGTGATTCAACTCCATTTAGGACAGGGAAACACACGCTAGCTTGCCATACAAGAAACACACTCTGCTTTTGAGAAAAGAGCACTCTTCTACTCTACTGTGTTTCCTATGGGGTCCGAACAGTGACCTTCCTCAGAACAAAAGAACTGTGCTTCCTACCTACACGGGCCATATATAGTTCAACTCTGCTTAGGAAACTGACAAGAAAGGTAGATCCTCTTCAGTCCAATACACTGTACTTGCTGGGATTAAACGCCAGTGCTATTTGCCTTGTGTATGACAATGGGAGCACAATAGTGACTCTTCTTACCAGAAAACAACTCTTGCTGGTAGGACCAGAAACTGCATGTGATTCAACTCCATTTAGGACTTGGAAACAAATGCTAGCTCGCCTTACAAGAAACACACTCTGCTTTTGAGAAAAGACCCCTCTTCTCTACTGTGTTTCCTATGGGGTCCGAACAGTGAGCTTGCTCAGAACAAAAGAACTGTGCTTCCTACACACACGGGCCATATCTAGTTCAACTCTGCTTATGAAACTGACAAGAACAGTAGATCCTCTTCAATCCAATACACTATACTTGCTGGGTACAGACGCGAGTGCTATTTGCACTGTGTATGGCAATAGGAGCGCAATAGTGACTCTTCTTTTCAGAAAACAACTCTTGCTCATAGGACCAGAAACTGCATGGGATTCAACTCCATTTCTGATTGGGAAACAAATGCTAGCTCTCCTTACAAGAAACACACTCTGCTTTTGAAAAAACAGGACTATTCTACTTTACTGTGTTTCCTATGGGGTCCGAAGAGTGAGCTTGCTCAGAACAAAAGAACTGTGCTTCCTACACACACGGCCATATCTAGTTCAACTCTGCTTAGGAAACTGACAAGAACGGTAGCTCCTCTTCAGTCCAATACACTGTACTTGCTGGGAACACACGCCAGTGCTATTTGCACTGTGTATGGCGGTGGGAGAGCAATAGTTACTTTCCTTACCAGAAAACAACTCTTGCTGGTAGGACCAGAAACTGCATGTGATTCAACTCCATTTAGGACTTGGAAACAAACGCTAGCTCGCCTTACACTAAACACACTCGGCTTTTGAGACAAGAGCACTCTTCTATTCTATTGTGTTTCCTAAAGGGCCAGAACATTGAGCTTGCTCAGAAAAAAGAACTGTGCTTCCTACACACACGGCCATATCTAGTTCAATTCTGCTTAGGAAACTGACAAGAACAGTAGATCCCCTTCAGTCCAATACACTGTACATGCTGTGAACAGACGCCAGTGCTATTTGCCCTGTGTATGACAAAGGGAGCGCAATAGTGACTCTTCTTACCAGAAAACAACTCTTGCTCGTAGGACAAGAAACTGCATGGGATTCAACTCCATTTAGGACTGGGAAACAAACGCTAGCTCGCCTTACAAGAAACACACTCTGCTTTTGAGAAAAGAGCACTCTTCTACTCTACTGTGTATCCTATGGTATCTGAACAGTGAGCTTGCTCAGAACAAAAGAACTATGCTTCCTACACAAACGGGCCATGTCTAGTTCAACTCTACTTAGGAAACTGACAAGAACAGTAGCTCCTCTTCAGTCCATACACTGTACTTGCTTGGAACAGACGTGAGTGCTGTTTGCACTGTGTATGGCAATGGGAGTGCAATAGTGACTTTCCTTACCAGAAAACAACTCTTGCTCGTAGGACCAAAAACAGGATGTGATTCAACTCCATTTAGGACAGGGAAACAAACGCTAGCTTGCCATACAAGAAACACACTCTGCTTTTGAGAAAAGAGCACTGTTCTACTCTACTGTGTTTCCTATGGGGTCCGAACAGTGACCTTCCTCAGAACAAAAGAACTGTGCTTCCTAACTACACGGGCCATATATAGTTCAACTCTGCTTAGGAAACTGACAAGAAAGGTAGATCCTCTTCAGTCCAATACACTGTACTTGCTGGGATTAGACGCCAGTGCTATTTGCCTTGTGTATGACAATGGGAGCACAATAGTGACTCTTCTTACCAGAAAACAACTCTTGCTGGTAGGACCAGAAACTGCATGTGATTCAACTCCATTTAGGACTTGGAAACAAATGCTAGCTCGCCTTACAAGAAACACACTCTGTTTTTGAGACAAGAGCACTCTTCTATTCTATTGTGTTTCCTAAAGGGCCAGAACATTGAGCTTGCTCAGAAAAAAAGAACTGTGCTTCCTACACACACGGCCATATCTAGTTCAATTCTGCTTAGGAAACTGACAAGAACAGTAGATCCTCTTCAGTCCAATACACTGTACATGCTGTGAACAGACGCCAGTGCTATTTGCCCTGTGTATGACAAAGGGAGCGCAATAGTGATTCTTCTTACCAGAAAACAACTCTTGCTCGTAGGACAAGAAACTGCATGGGATTCAACTCCATTTAGGACTGGGAAACAAACGCTAGCTCGCCTTACAAGAAACACACTCTGTTTTTGAGAAAAGAGCACTCTTCTACTCTACTGTGTTTCCTATAGGGCCAGAACAGTGAGCTTGCTCAGAAAAAAAGAACTGTGCTTCCTACACACACGGCCATATCTAGTTCAATTCTGCTTAAGAAACTGACAAGAACAGTAGATCCTCTTCAGTCCAGTACACTGTACATGCTGTGAACAGACGCCAGTGCTATTTGCCCTGTGTATGACAATGGGAGCACAATAGTGACTCTTCTTACCAGAAAACAACTCTTGCTCATAGGACAAGAGACTGCATGGGATTCAACTCCATTTAGGACTGGGTAACAAACACTAGCTCCCCTTACAAGAAAAACACTCTGCTTTTGAGAAAAGAGCACTCTTCTACTCTACTGTGTTTCTTATAGTGTCTAAACAGTGAGCTTGCTCAGAATAAAAGAACTGTGCTTCCTACATACAGGGGCCATATCTAGTTCAACTCTGCTTAGGAAACTGACAAGAACATTACCTCCACTTCAGTCTAATTCACTGTACTTGCTGGGAACAGACGCGAGTGCTATTTGCACTGTGTATGGCAATGGGAGCACAAAAGTGACTTTCCTTACCAGAAAACAACTCTTGCTCGTAGGACAAGAAACAGCATGTGAATCAACTCCATTTAGGACTGGGAAACAAACGCTAGCTCACCTTACAAGAAACACACTCTGCTTTTGAGAAAAGAGCGCTGTTCTATTGTACTGTGTTTCCTATAGGGCCAGAACATTGACTTTGCTCAGAACAAAAACTGTGCTTCCTACAAATACGGCCATATCTAGTTCAATTCTGCTTAGGAAACTGACAAGAACAGTAGATCCTCTTCAGTCCAATACACTGTACATGCTGGGAACAGACGCCAGTGCTATTTGCCCTGTGTATGACAATGGGAGCGCAATAGTGACTCTTCTTACCAGAAAAAATTCATGCTCATAGGACCAGAAATTGCATGTGATTCAACACCATTTAGGACTGGGAAACAAACTCTAGCTCGCCTTACAAGAAACACACTCTGCTTTTGAGAAAAGAGCACTCTTCTACTCTACTGTGTTTCCCATAGTGCCAGAACAGTGAGTTTGCTCAGAACAAAAGAACTCTGCTTCCTACAAATATCGCCTTATATAGTTCAATTCTGCTTAGGAAAGTGACAAGAACAGTAGATCCTCTTCAGTCCAATACACTGTACATGCTGGGAACAGACGCCAGTGCTATTTGCCCTGTGTATGACAATGGGAGCGCATTAGTGACTCTTATTACCAGAAAACAACTCTTGCTCATAGGACAAGAAACTGCATGTGATTCAACTCCATTTAGGACTGGGAAACAAATGCTAGCTCGCCTTACAAGAAACACACTCTGCTTTTGAGAAAAGAGCACTCTTCTACTCTACTGTGTTTCCAATAGGGCCAGAACAGTGAGTTTGCTCAGAACAAAAGAACTGTGCTTCCTACAAATACAGCCATATCTAGTTCAATTCTGCTTAGGAAACTACAAGAACAGTAGATCCTCTTCAGTCCAATACACTGTACATGCTGGGAACAGACGCCAGTGCTATTTGCCCTAGTACCACAATGGGAGCGCAATAGTGACTCTTCTTACCAGAAAACATCTCTTGCTCGTAGGACAAGAAACTGCATGTGATTCAACTCCATTTAGGACTGGGAAACAAACGCTAGCTGGCCTTACAAGAAACACACTCTGCCTTTGAGAAAAGAGCACTCTTCTACTCTACTGAGTATCCTATGGGGTCCGAACAGTGAGCTTGCTCAGAACAAAAGAACTGTGCTTCCTACACACAAGGGCCATATCTAGTTCAACTCTGCTTAGGAAACTGACAAGAACAGTAGCTCCTCTTCAGTCCAATACACTGTACTTCCTGGGAACAGACGCGAGTGCTATTTGCACTGTGCATGGCAATGGGAGCGCAATAGTGACTTTCCTTACCAGAAAACAACTCTTGCTCGTAGGACCAAAAACTGCATGAGATTCAACTCCATTTAGGACTGGGAAACAAACGCTAGCTCGCCTTACAAGAAACACACTCTGCTTTTGAGAAATGATCACTCTTCTACTCTACTGTGTTTCCTATAGGGCCAAAACAGTTAGCTTGCTCAGAACAAAAGAACTGTGCTTCCTACACACACGGGCCATATCTAGTTCAATTATGCTTAGGAAACTGACAAGAACAGTAGATCCTCTTCAGTCCAATACACTGTACTTGCTGGGAATAGATGCCAGTGCTATTTGCCCTGTTTATGACAATGGGAGCGCAATAGTGACTCTTCTTACCAGAAAACAACTCTTGCTCGTAGGACCAGAAACTGCATGTGATTCAACTCCATTTAGGACTGGGAAACAAACGCTAGCTCGCCTTACAAGAAACACACTCTGCTTTTGAGAAAAGAGCACTCTTCTACTCTAATGTCTTTACTATAAGGCCAGAACAGTGAGCATTCTCAGAACAAAAGAACTGTGCTTCCTACACACATGGGCCATATCTAGGTCAAATCTGCTTAGGAAACTGACAAGAACAGTATCTCCGCTTTAGTCCAATACACTGTACTTGCTGGGAACAGACGCGAATGATATTTGCACTGTGTATGGCAATGGGAGCGCAATAGTGACTTTCCTTACCAGAAAACAACTCTTGCTCGTAGGACAAGAAACTGCATGTGATTCAACTCCATTTAGGACTGGGAAACAAACGCTAGCTCACATTACAAGAAACACACTCTGCTTTTGACAAAAGAGCACTCTTCTACTCTACTGTGTTTCCTAAGAAGTCCGAACAGTGAGCTTGCTCAGAACAAAAAACTGTGATTCCTACACACAGGGGCCATATCTAGTTCAACTATGCTTAGGAAACTGACATGAACAGTAGCTCCGCTTCAGTCCAATATACTGTACTTGCTGGGAACAGACACCAGTGCTATTTGCCCTGTGTATGACAATGCGAGCACAATAGTGACTTTTCTTACCAGAAAACAACTCTTGCTCATAGTACAAGAGACTTCATGGGATTCAACTCCATTTAGGACTGGGAAACAAATGCTAGCTCGACTTACAAGAAACACACTCTGCTTTTGAGAAAAGAACATTCTTCTACTCTACTGTGTTTCCTATGGGGTCCGAACAGTGAGCTTGCTCAGAACAAAAGAACTGTGCTTCCTACAAACACGGGCCATATCTAGTTCAACTCTGCTTAGGAAACTGACAAGAACAGTTTCTCCTCTTCAGTCCAATTCACTGTACTTGCTGGGAACAGACGCGATGCTATTTGCACTGTGTATGTCAATGGGAGCGCAAGTGTGACTTTCCTTACCAGAAAACAACTCTTGCTCGTAGGACCAAAAACTGCATGTGATTCAACTCCATTTAGGACTGGGAAACAAACGCTAGCTCACCTTACAAGAAACACACTCTGCTTTTGAGAAAGGAGGACTCTTCTACTCTACTTTGTTTCCTATAGGGCCAGAACAGTGAGTTTGCTCAGAACAAAAGAACTGTGCTTCCTACAAATACCGCCTTATCTAGTTCAGTTCTGCTTAGGAAACTGACAAGAACAGTAGATCCTCTTCCGTCCAATACACTGTACATGCTGGGAAACGAAGACAGTGCTATTTGCCCTGTGTATGATAATGGGAGTGCAATAGGGACTCTTCTTAACAGAAAACTACTCTTGCTCGTAGGACAAGAAACTGCATGTGATTCAACTCCATTCAGGACTGGGAAACAAACGCTAGCTCGCCTTACAAGAAACACACTCTGCCGGGCAGTGGTGGCGCATGCCTTTAGTCCCAGCACTTGGGAGGCAGAGGCAGGTGGATCTCTGTGAGTTCGAGGCCAGCCTGGTCTCCAAAGTGAGTTCCAGGAAAGGTTCAAAACTACACAGAGAAACCCTGTCTCAAAAAACCAAAAAAAAAAAAAAAGAAAAGAAAAAAAGAAACACACTCTGCTTTTTCGAAAACATCACTCTTCTACTCTACTTTGTTTCCTATAGGGCCAGAACAGTGAGCTTCCTCAGAACAAAAGAACTGTGCTTCCTACACACACGGCCATATCTAGTTCAATTCTGCTTAGGAAACTGACAAGAACAGTAGCTACTCTTCAGTCCAATACACTGTACTTGGTGGGAACACACGCGAGTGCTATTTGCACTGTGTATGGCAATGGGAGCTCAATAGTATCTCTTCTTAACAGAAAACAACTCTTGCTCGTAGGACAAGAAACTGCATGTGATTCAACTCCATATAGGACTGGGAAACAAACGCTAGCTCGCCTTACAAGAAACACACTCTGCTTTTGAGAAAAGAGCACTCTTCTACTCTACTGTGTATCCTATGGTATCTGAACAGTGAGCTTGCTCAGAACAAAAGAACTATGCTTCCTACACAAACGGGCCATGTCTAGTTCAACTCTACTTAGGAAACTGGCAAGAACAGTAGCTCCTCTTCAGTCCATACACTGTACTTGCTTGGAACAGACGTGAGTGCTATTTGCACTGTGTATGGCAATGGGAGTACAATAGTGACTTTCCTTACCAGAAAACAACTCTTGCTCGTAGGACCAAAAACAGGATGTGATTCAACTCCATTTAGGACAGGGAAACAAACGCTAGCTTGCCATACAAGAAACACACTCTGCTTTTGAGAAAAGAGCACTGTTCTACTCTACTGTGTTTCCTATGGGGTCCGAACAGTGACCCTCCTCAGAACAAAAGAACTGTGCTTCCTAACTACACGGGCCATATATAGTTCAACTCTGCTTAGGAAACTGACAAGAAAGGTAGATCCTCTTCAGTCCAATACACTGTACTTGCTGGGATTAGACGCCAGTGCTATTTGCCTTGTGTATGACAATGGGAGCACAATAGTGACTCTTCTTACCAGAAAACAACTCTTGCTGGTAGGACCAGAATCTGCATGTGATTCAACTCCATTTAGGACTTGAAAACAAACGCTAGCTCGCCTTACAAGAAACACACTCTGCTTTTGAGAAAAGACCCCTCTTCTCTACTGTGTTTCCTATGGGGTCCGAACAGTGAGCTTGCTCAGAACAAAAGAACTGTGCTTCCTACACACACGGGCCATATCTAGTTAAACTCTGCTTATGAAACTGACAAGAACAGTAGATCCTCTTCAGTCCAATACACTATACTTGCTGGGTACAGACGCGAGTGCTATTTGCACTGTGTATGGCAATAGGAGCGCAATAGTGACTCTTCTTTTCAGAAAACAACTCTTGCTCATAGGACCAGAAACTGCATGGGATTCAACTCCATTTCTGATTGGGAAACAAATGCTAGCTCTCCTTACAAGAAACACACTCTGCTTTTGAAAAAACAGGACTCTTCTACTTTACTGTGTTTCCTATGGGGTCCGAAGAGTGAGCTTGCTCAGAACAAAAGAACTGTGCTTCCTACACACACGGCCATATCTAGTTCAACTCTGCTTAGGAAACTGACAAGAACGGTAGCTCCTCTTCAGTCCAATACACTGTACTTGCTGGGAACACACGCCAGTGCTATTTGCACTGTGTATGGCGGTGGGAGAGCAATAGTTACTTTCCTTACCAGAAAAAAACTCTTGCTCATAGGACGAAAAACTGCATGTGATTCAAGTACACTTAGGACTGGGAAACAAACGCTAGCTTGCCTTACAAGAAACACACTCTGCTTTTGAGACAAGAGCACTCTTCTATTCTATTGTGTTTCCTATAGGGCCAGAACATTGAGCTTGCTCAGAAAAAAAGAACTGTGCTTCCTACACACACGGCCATATCTAGTTCAATTCTGCTTAGGAAACTGACAAGAACAGTAGATCCTCTTCAGTCCAATACACTGTACATGCTGTGAACAGACGCCAGTGCAATTTGCCCTGTGTATGACAATGGGAGCGCAATAGTGACTCTTCTTACCAGAAAACAACTCTTGCTCATAGAACCAGAAACTGCATGGGATTCAACTCCATTTAAGACTGGGAAACAAACGCTAGCTCGCCTTACAAGAAACACACTCTGCTTTTGAGAAAAGAGCACTCTTCTACTCTACTGTGTATCCTATGGTATCTGAACAGTGAGCTTGCTCAGAACAAAAGAACTATGCTTCCTACACAAACGGGCCATGTCTAGTTCAACTCTACTTAGGAAACTGACAAGAACAGTAGCTCCTCTTCAGTCCATACACTGTACTTGCTTGGAACAGACGTGAGTGCTATTTGCACTGTGTATGGCAATGGGAGTGCAATAGTGACTTTCCTTACCAGAAAACAACTCTTGCTCGTAGGACCAAAAACAGGATGTGATTCAACTCCATTTAGGACAGGGAAACAAACGCTAGCTTGCCATACAAGAAACACACTCTGCTTTTGAGAAAAGAGCACTGTTCTACTCTACTGTGTTTCCTATGGGGTCCGAACAGTGACCTTCCTCAGAACAAAAGAACTGTGCTTCCTAACTACACGGGCCATATATAGTTCAACTCTGCTTAGGAAACTGACAAAAAAGGTAGATCCTCTTCAGTCCAATACACTGTACTTGCTGGGATTAGACGCCAGTGCTATTTGCCTTGTGTATGACAATGGGAGCACAATAGTGACTCTTCTTACCAGAAAACAACTCTTGTTGGTAGGACCAGAAACTGCATGTGATTCAACTCCATTTAGGACTTGGAAACAAACGCTAGCTCGCCTTACAAGAAACACACTCTGCTTTTGAGACAAGAGCACTCTTCTATTCTATTGTGTTTCCTAAAGGGCCAGAACATTGAGCTTGCTCAGAAAAAAGAACTGTGCTTCCTACACACACGGCCATATCTAGTTCAATTCTGCTTAGGAAACTGACAAGAACAGTAGATCCTCTTCAGTCCAATACACTGTACATGCTGTGAACAGACGCCAGTGCTATTTGCCCTGTGTATGACAAAGGGAGCGCTATAGTGACTCTTCTTACCAGAAAACAACTCTTGCTCGTAGGACAAGAAACTGCATGGGATTCAACTCCATTTAGGACTGGGAAACAAACGCTAGCTCGCCTTACAAGAAACACACTCTGCTTTTGAGAAAAGAGCACTCTTCTACTCTACTGTGTATCCTATGGTATCTGAACAGTGAGCTTGCTCAGAACAAAAGAACTATGCTTCCTACACAAACGGGCCATGTCTAGTTCAACTCTACTTAGGAAACTGACAAGAACAGTAGCTCCTCTTCAGTCCAAACACTGTACTTGCTTGGAACAGACGTGAGTGCTATTTGCACTGTGTATGGCAATGGGAGTGCAATAGTGACTTTCCTTACCAGAAACCAACTCTTGCTCGTAGGACCAAAAACAGGATGTGATTCAACTCGATTTAGGACAGGGAAACAAACGCTAGCTTGCCATACAAGAAACACACTCTGCTTTTGAGAAAAGAGCACTGTTCTACTCTACTGTGTTTCCTATGGGGTCCGAACAGTGACCTTCCTCAGAACAAAAGAACTGTGCTTCCTAACTACACGGGCCATATATAGTTCAACTCTGCTTAGGAAACTGACAAGAAAGGTAGATCCTCTTCAGTCCAATACACTGTACGTGCTGGGATTAGACGCCAGTGCTATTTGCCTTGTGTATGACAATGGGAGCACAATAGTGACTCTTCTTACCAGAAAAGAACTCTTGCTGGTAGGACCAGAAACTGCATGTGATTCAACTCCATTTAGGACTTGGAAACAAACGCTAGCTCGCCTTACAAGAAACACACTCTGTTTTTGAGACAAGAGCACTCTTCTATTCTATTGTGTTTCCTAAAGGGCCAGAACATTGAGCTTGCTCAGAAAAAAAGAACTGTGCTTCCTACACACACGGCCATATCTAGTTCAATTCTGCTTAGGAAACTGACAAGAACAGTAGATCCTCTTCAGTCCAATACACTGTACATGCTGTGAACAGACGCCAGTGCTATTTGCCCTGTGTATGACAAAGGGAGCGCAATAGTGACTCTTCTTACCAGAAAACAACTCTTGCTCGTAGGACAGGAAACTGCATGGGATTCAACTCCATTTAAGACTGGGAAACAAACGCTAGCTCGCCTTACAAGAAACACACTCTGCTTTTGAGAAAAGAGCACTCTTCTACTCTACTGTGTTTCCTATAGGGCCAGAACAGTGAGCTTGCTCAGAAAAAAAGAACTGTGCTTCCTACACACACGGCCATATCTAGTTCAATTCTGCTTAAGAAACTGACAAGAACAGTTGATCCTCTTCAGTCCAGTACACTGTACATGCTGTGAACAGACGCCAGTGCTATTTGCCCTGTGTATGACAATGGGAGCACAATAGTGACTCTTCTTACCAGAAAACAACTCTTGCTCGTAGGACAAGAAACTGCATGGGATTCAACTCCATTTAGGACTGGGTAACAAACACTAGCTCCCCTTACAAGAAAAACACTCTGCTTTTGAGAAAAGAGCACTCTTCTACTCGACTGTGTTTCCTATGGTGTCTAAACAGTGAGCTTGCTCAGAATAAAAGAACTGTGCTTCCTACAAACAGGGGCCATATCTAGTTCAACTCTGCTTAGGAAACTGACAAGAACATTACCTCCACTTCAGTCTAATTCACTGTACTTGCTGGGAACAGACGCGAGTGCTATTTGCACTGTGTATGGCAATGGGAGCACAATAGTGACTTTCCTTACCAGAAAACAACTCTTGCTCGTAGGACAAGAAACAGCATGTGATTCAACTCCATTTTGGACTGGGAAACAAACGCTAGCTCGCCTTACAAGAAACACACTCTGCTTTTGAGAAAAGAGCACTGTTCTACTGTACTGTGTTTCCTATAGGGACAGAACAGTGACTTTGCTCAGAACAACAACTGTGCTTCCTACAAATACGGCCATATCTAGTTCAATTCTGCTTAGGAAACTGACAAGAACAGTAGATCCTCTTCAGTCCAATACACTGTACATGCTGGGAACAGACGCCAGTGCTATTTGCCCTGTGTATGACAATGGGAGCGCAATAGTGACTCTTCTTACCAGAAAAATTTCATGCTCATAGGACCAGAAATTGCATGTGATTCAACACCATTTAGGACTGGGAAACAAACTCTAGCTCGCCTTACAAGAAACACACTCTGCTTTTGAGAAAAGAGCACTCTTCTACTCTACTGTGTTTCCCATAGTGCCAGAACAGTGAGTTTGCTCAGAAAAAAAGAACTCTGCTTCCTACAAATATCGCCTTATATAGTTCAATTCTGCTTAGGAAAGTGACAAGAACAGTAGATCCTCTTCAGTCCAATACACTGTACATGCTGGGAACAGACGCCAGTGCTATTTGCCCTGTGTATGACAATGGGAGCGCATTAGTGACTCTTATTACCAGAAAACAACTCTTGCTCGTAGGACAAGAAACTGCATGTGATTCAGCTCCATTTAGGACTGGGAAACAAATGCTAGCTCGCCTTACAAGAAACACACTCTGCTTTTGAGAAAAGAGCACTCTTCTACTCTACTGTGTTTCCAATAGGGCCAGAACAGTGAGTTTGCTCAGAACAAAAGAACTGTGCTTCCTACAAATACAGCCATATCTAGTTCAATTCTGCTTAGGAAACTACAAGAAGAGTAGATCCTCTTCAGTCCAATACACTGTACATGCTGGGAACAGACGCCAGTGCTATTTGCCCTAGTACCACAATGGGAGCGCAATAGTGACTCTTCTTACCAGAAAACATCTCTTGCTCGTAGGACAAGAAACTGCATGTGATTCAACTCCATTTAGGACTGAAAAACAAAGGCTAGCTGGCCTTACAAGAAACACACTCTGCCTTTGAGAAAAGAGCACTCTTCTACTCTACTGTGTATCCTATGGGTCCGAACAGTGAGCTTGCTCAGAACAAAAGAACTGTGCTTCCTACACACAAGGGCCATATCTAGTTCAACTCTGCTTAGGAAACTGACAAGAACAGTAGCTCCTCTTCAGTCCAATACACTGTACTTCCTGGGAACAGACGCGAGTGCTATTTGCACTGTGTATGGCAATGGGAGTGCAATAGTGACTTTCCTTACCAGAAAACAACTCTTGCTCGTAGGACCAAAAACTACATGAGATTCAACTCCATTTAGGACTGGGAAACAAACGCTAGCTCGCCTTACAAGAAACACACTCTGCTTTTGAGAAATGATCACTCTTCTACTCTACTGTGTTTCCTATAGGGCCAAAACAGTTAGCTTGCTCAGAACAAAAGAACTGTGCTTCCTACACACACGGGCCATATCTAGTTCAATTATGCTTAGGAAACTGACAAGAACAGTAGATCCTCTTCAGTCCAATACACTGTACTTGCTGGGAATAGATGCCAGTGCTATTTGCCCTGTTTATGACAATGGGAGCGCAATAGTGACTCTTCTTACCAGAAAACAACTCTTGCTCATAGGACCAGAAACTTCATGTGATTCAACTCCATTTAGGACTGGGAAACAAACGCTAGCTCGCCTTACAAGAAACACACTCTGCTTTTGAGAAAAGTGCACTCTTCTACTCGACTGTGTTTCCTATGGGGTCCGAACAGTGAGCTTGCTCAGAACAAAAGAACTGTTATTCCTACACACACGGGCCATATCTAGTTCAACTCCGCTTTGGAAACTGACAAGAACAGTAGCTCCTCTTCAGTCCAATACACTGTACATGCTGGGAACAGACGCCAGTGCTATTTGCCCTAGTATCACAATGGGAGCACAATAGTGACTCTTCTTACCAGAAAACAACTCTTGCTCATAGTACAAGAAACATCATGGGATTCAACTCCATTTAGGACTGGGAAACAAAGGCTAGCTAGACTTACAAGAAACACACTCTGCTTTTGAGAAAAGAGCATTCTTCTACTCTACTGTGTTTCCTATGGGGTCCGAACAGTGAGCTTGCTCAGAACAAAAGAACTGTGCTTCCTACAAGCACTGGCCATATCTAGTTCAACTCTGCTTAGGAAACTGACAAGAACAGTTTCTCCTCTTCAGTCCAATTCACTGTACTTGCTGGGAACAGACGCGATGCTATTTGCACTGTGTATGCGAATGGGAGCGCAATAGTGACTTTCCTTACCAGAAAACAACTCTTGCTCCTAGGACCAAAAACTGCATGTGATTCAACTCCATTTAGGACTGGGAAACAAACGCTAGCTCACCTTACAAGAAACACACTCTGCTTTTGAGAAAAGAGGACTCTTCTACTCTACTTTGTTTCCTATGGGGCCAGAACAGTGAGTTTGCTCAGAACAAAAGAACTGTGCTTCCTACAAATACCGCCTTATCTAGTTCAGTTCTGCTTAGGAAACTGACAAGAACAGTAGATCCTCTTCAGTCCAATACACTGTACATGCTGGGAAACGACGACAGTGCTATTTGCCCTGTGTATGATAATGGGAGCGCAATAGGGACTCTTCTTAACAGAAAACTACTCTTGCTCGTAGGACAAGAAACTGCATGTGATTCCACTCCATTCAGGACTGGGAAACAAACGCTAGCTCGCCTTAGAAGAAACACACTCTGCCGGGCAGTGGTGGCGCATGCCTTTAGTCCCAGCACTTGGGAGGCAGAGGCAGGTGGATCTCTGTGAGTTCGAGGCCAGCCTGGTCTCCAAAGTGAGTTCCAGGAAAGGCGCAAAACTACACAGAGAAACCCTGTCTCGAAAAACCAAAAAAAAAAAAAAAAGAAAAAAAGAAAGACACCCTGCTTTTTCAAAACATCACTCTTCTACTCTACTTTGTTTCCTATAGGGCCAGAACAGTGAGCTTCCTCAGAACAAAAGAACTGTGCTTCCTACACACACTGGCCATATCTAGGTCAACTCTGCTTAGGAAACTGACATGAACAGTAGCTCCTCTTCAGTCCAATACACTGTACATGCTGGGAACAGACGCCAGTGCTATTTGCCCTAGTATCACAATGGGAGCGCAATAGTGACTCTTCTTACCAGAAAACAACTCTTGCTCGTAGGACCAGAAACTGCATGTGATTCATCTCCATTTAGGATTGGGAAACAAACGCTAGCTCGCCTTACAAGAAACACACTCTGCTTTTGAGAAAAGAGCACTCTTCTACTCTACTGTGTTTCCTATAGGGACAGAACAGTGAGCATTCTCAGAAGAAAAGAACTGTGCTTCCTACACACACGGGCCATATCTAGTTCAACTCTGCTTAGGAAACTGACAAGAACAGTAGATCCTCTTCAGTCCAATACACTGTACATGCTGGGAACAGACGCCAGTGCTATTTGCCCTGTGTATGACAAGGGGAGCGCAGTAGTGACTCTTCTTACCAGAAAACAACTCTTGCTCGTAGGACAAGAAACTGCATGTGATTCAACTCCATTTAGGACTGGGAAACACACGCTAGCTCGCCTTACAAGAAACACACTCTGCTTTTGAGAAAAGTGCACTCTTCTACTCGACTGTGTTTCCTATGGGGTCCGAACAGTGAGCTTGCTCAGAACAAAAGAACTGTTATTCCTACACACACGGGCCATATCTAGTTCAACTCCGCTTTGGAAACTGACAAGAACAGTAGCTCCTCTTCAGTCCAATACACTGTTCTTGCTGGGAACAGACGTGAGTGCTATTTGCACTGTGTATGGCAATGGGAGCGCAATAGTGACTTTCCTTACCAGAAAACATCTCTTGGTCGTAGGACCAAAAACTGCATGTGATTCAACTCCATTTAGGACTGGAAAACAAACGCTAGCTCGCCTTACAAGAAACACACTCTGCTTTTGAGAAAAGAGCACTCTTCTACTCTACTGTGTTTCCTATGGTGCCCGAACAGTGAGCATTCTCAGAACAAAAGAAGTGTGCTTCCTACACACACGGGCCATATCTAGTTCAACTCTGCTTAGGAAACTGACATGAACAGTAGATCCTCTTCAGTCCAATACACTGTACATGCTGGGAACAGACGCCAGTGCTATTTGCCCTAGTATCACAATGGGAGCACAATAGTGACTCTTCTTACCAGAAAACAACTCTTGCTCATAGTACAAGAAACATCATGGGATTCAACTCCATTTAGGACTGGGAAACAAATGCTAGCTCGACTTACAAGAAACACACTCTGCTTTTGAGAAAAGAGCATTCTTCTACTCTACTGTGTTTTCTATGGGGTCCGAACAGTGAGCTTGCTCAGAACAAAAGAACTGTGCTTCCTACAAACACGGGCCATATGTATTTCAACTCTGCTTAGGAAACTGACAAGAACAGTTTCTCCTCTTCAGTCCAATTCACTGTACTTGCTGGGAACAGACGCGATGCTATTTGCACTGTGTATGCGAATGGGAGCGCAATAGTGACTTTCCTTACCAGAAAACAACTGTAGCTCATAGGACCAAAAACTGCATGTGATTCAACTCCATTTAGGACTGGGAAACAAACGCTAGCTCACCTTACAAGAAACACACTCTGCTTTTGAGAAAAGAGGACTCTTCTACTCTACTTTGTTTCCTATGGGGCCAGAACAGTGAGTTTGCTCAGAACAAAAGAACTGTGCTTCCTACAAATACTGCCTTATCTAGTTCAGTTCTGCTTAGGAAACTGACAAGAACAGTAGATCCTCTTCAGTCCAATACACTGTACATGCTGGGAAACGACGACAGTGCTATTTGCCCTGTGTATGATAATGGGAGCGCAATAGGGACTCTTCTTAACAGAAAACTACTCTTGCTCGTAGGACAAGAAACTGCATGTGATTCAACTCCATTCAGGACTGGGAAACAAACGCTAGCTCGCCTTACAAGAAACACACTCTGCCGGGCAGTGGTGGCGCATGCCTTTAGTTCCAGCACTTGGGAGGCAGAGGCAGGTGGATCTCTGTGAGTTCGAGGCCAGCCTGGTCTCCAAAGTGAGTTCCAGGACAGGCGCAAAACTACACAGAGAAACCCTGTCTCGAAAAACCAAAAAAAAAAAAAGAAAAGAAAAAAAGAAACACACTCTGCTTTTGAGAAAAGAGCACTCTTCTACTCTACTTTGTTTCCTGTAGGGCCAGAACAGTGAGCTTGCTCAGAACAAAAGAACTGTGCTTCCTACACACACGGCCATATCTAGTTCAATTCTGCTTAGGAAACTGACAAGAACAGTAGATCCTCTTCAGTCCAATACACTGTATATGCTGGGAACAGACGACAGTGCTATTTGCCCTAGTACCACAATGGGAGCGCAATAGTGACTCTTCTTACCAGAAAACAACTCTTGCTCGTAGGACAAGAAACTGCATGTGATTCAACTCCATTTAGGACTGGGAAACAAACGCTAGCTCGCCTTACAAGAAACACACTCTGCTTTTGAGAAAAGAGCACTCTTCTACTCTACTGTGTTTCCTATGGTGCCCGAAGAGTGAGCATTCTCAGAACAAAAGAACTGTGCTTCCTACACACACGGGCCATATCTAGTTCAACTCTGCTTAGGAAACTGACATGAACAGTAGCTCCTCTTCAGTCCAATACACTGTACATGCTGGGAACAGACGCCAGTGCTATTTGCCCTAGTATCACAATGGGAGCGCAATAGTGACTCTTCTTACCAGAAAACAACTCTTGCTCGTAGGACCAGAAACTGCATGTGATTCATCTCCATTTAGGATTGGAAAACAAACGCTAGCTCGCCTTACAAGAAACACACTCTGCTTTTGAGAAAAGAGCACTCTTCTACTCTACTGTGTTTCCTATAGGGCCAGAACAGTGAGCATTCTCAGAAAAAAAGAACTGTGCTTCCTACACACAGGGGCCAATCTAGTTCAACTCTGCTTAGGAAACTGACAAGAACAGTAGCTCCGCTTCAGTCCAATACACTGTACTTGCTGGGAACAGAAGCGAGTGCTATTTGCACTGTGTATGGAAATGGGAGCACAATAGACACTTTCCTTACCAGAAAACAACTCTTGCTCGTAGAACCAAAAACTGCATGTGATTCAACTCCATTTAGGACTGGGAAACAAACGCTAGCTCGCCTTACAAGAAACACACTCTGCTTTTGAGAAAAGAGCACTCTTCTACTCTACTGTGTTTCCTATAGGGCCAGAACAGTGAGTTTGCTCAGAAGAAAAGAACTGTGCTTTCTACAAATACGGCCATATCTAGTTCAATTCTGCTTAGGAAACTGACAAGAACAGTAGAACCTCTTCAGTCCAGTACACTGTACATGCTGGGAACAGACGCAAGTGCTATTTGCCCTGTGTATGACAATGGGAGCGCAATAGTGACTCTTCTTACCAGAAAACAACTCTTGCTCATAGGACAAGAAACTGCATGTGATTCAACTCGATTTAGGACTGGGAAACAAACGCTAGCTCGCCTTACAAGAAACACACTCTGCTTTTGAGAAAAGAGCACTCTTCTACTCTACTGTGTATCCTATGGGGAACGAAAAGTGAGCTTGCTCAGAACAACAGAACTGTGCTTCCTCCACACACGGGCCATATCTAGTTCAACTCTGCTTAGGAAACTGACAAGAACAGTAGCTCCTTTTCAGTCCAATACACTGTACTTGCTGGGAACAGACACGAGTGCTATTTGCACTGTGTATGGCAATGGGAGCACAATAGTGACTTTCCTTACCAGAAAACAACTCTTGCTCATAGGACCAAAAACTGGATGTAATTCAAGTCCATTTAGCAATGGGAAACAAACGCTAGCTCGCCTTACAAGAAAGACACTCTGATTTTGAGAAAATAGCAGTCTTCTACTCGACTGTGTTTCCTATGGGGTCCGAACAGTGAACTTGCTCAGAACAAAAGAACTGTTCTTCCTACAAACACTGGCCATATCTAGTTCAACTCTGCTTAGGAAACTGAAAAGAACATTAGCTCCGCTTGAGTCCAATTCACTGTACTTGCTGGGAACAGACACGAGTGCTATTTGCAATGTGTATGGCAATGGAGCGCAATAATGACTTTCCTTACCAGAAAACAACTCTTGCTCGTAGGACCAAAAACTGCTTGTGATTCAACTCCATTTAGGACTCGGAAACAAACGCTAGCTCACCTTACAGGAAACACACTCTGCTTTTGAGAAAAGAGCACTCTTCTACTCTACTGTGTTTCCTATATGGCCAGAACAGTGAGTTTGCTCAGAACAAAGAACTGTGCTTCCTACAAATACGGCCATACCTAGTTCAATTCTGCTTAGGAAACTGACAAGAACAGTAGATCCTCTTCAGTCCAATACACTGTACATGCTGGGAACAGACGCAAGTGCTATTTGCCCTGTGTATGACAATGGGAGCGCAGTAGTGACTCTTCTTACCAGAAAACTACTCTTGCTCATAGGACAAGAAACTGCATGTGATTCAACTATATTTAGGACTGGGAAACAAACGCTAGTTCGCCTTGCAAGAAACACACTCTGCTTTTGAGAAAAGAGCACTCTTCTATTCTACTGTATCCTATGGGATCCGAACAGTGAGCTTGCTCCGAACAAAAGAACTGTGCTTCCTACACACACGGGCCATATGTAGTTCAACTCTACTTAGGAAACTGACAAGAACAGTAGCTCCTGTTCAGTCCAATACACTGTACTTGCTTGGAACAGACGTGAGTGCTATTTGCACTGTATCTGGCAATGGGAGTGCAATAGTGACTTTCCTTACCAGAAAACAACTCTTGCTCGTAAGGCCAAAAACAGGATGTGATTCAACTCCATTTAGGACAGGGAAACAAATGCTAGCTTGCCTTACAAGAAACACACTCTGCTTTTGAGAAAAGAGCACTCTTCTACTCTACTGTGTTTCCTATGGTGCCCGAAGAGTGAGCTTGCTCAGAACAAAAGAACTGTGCTTCCTACACACACGGGCCATATCTAGTTCAACTCTGCTTAGGAAACTGACATGAACAGTAGCTCCTCTTCAGTCCAATACACTGTACATGCTGGGAACAGACGCCAGTGCTATTTGCCCTAGTATCACAATGGGAGCGCAATAGTGACTCTTCTTACAAGAAAACAACTCTTGCTCGTAGGACCAGAAACTGCATGTGATTCATCTCCATTTAGGATTGGGAAACAAACGCTACCTCGCCTTACAAGAAACACACTCTGCTTTTGAGAAAAGAGCACTCTTCTACTCTACTGTGTTTCCTATAGGGCCAGAACAGTGAGCATTCTCAGAAGAAAAGAACTGTGCTTCCTACACACAGGGGCCATATCTAGTTCAACTCTGCTTAGGAAACTGACAAGAACAGTAGATCCTCTTCAGTCCAATACACTGTACATGCTGGGAACAGACGCCAGTGCTATTTGCCCTGTGTATGACAGGGGGAGCGCAGTAGTGACTCTTCTTACCAGAAAACAACTCTTGCTCGTAGGACCAGAAACTGCATGTGATTCAACTCCATTTAGGACTGGGAAACAAACGCTAGCTCGCCTTACAAGAAACACACTCTGCTTTTGAGAAAAGTGCACTCTTCTACTCGACTGTGTTTCCTATGGGGTCCGAACAGTGAGCTTGCTCAGAACAAAAGAACTGTTATTCCTACACACACGGGCCATATCTAGTTCAACTCCGCTTTGGAAACTGACAAGAACAGTAGCTCCTCTTCAGTCCAATACACTGTTCTTGCTGGGAACAGACGTGAGTGCTATTTGCACTGTGTATGGCAATGGGAGCGCAATAGTGACTTTCCTTACCAGAAAACATCTCTTGGTCGTAGGACCAAAAACTGCATGGGATTCAACTCCATTTAGGACTGGGAAACAAACGCTAGCTCGCCTTACAAGAAACACACTCTGCTTTTGAGAAAAGAGCACTCTTCTACTCTACTGTGTTTCCTATGGTGCCCGAACAGTGAGCATTCTCAGAACAAAAGAAGTGTGCTTCCTACACACACGGGCCATATCTAGTTCAACTCTGCTTAGGAAACTGACATGAACAGTAGCTCCTCTTCAGTCCAATACACTGTACATGCTGGGAACAGACGCCAGTGCTATTTGCCCTAGTATCACAATGGGAGCACAATAGTGACTCTTCTTACCAGAAAACAACTCTTGCTCATAGTACAAGAAACATCATGGGATTCAACTCCATTTAGGACTGGGAAACAAAGGCTAGCTAGACTTACAAGAAACACACTCTGCTTTTGAGAAAAGAGCATTCTTCTACTCTACTGTGTTTCCTATGGGGTCCGAACAGTGAGCTTGCTCAGAACAAAAGAACTGTGCTTCCTACAAGCACTGGCCATATCTAGTTCAACTCTGCTTAGGAAACTGACAAGAACAGTTTCTCCTCTTCAGTCCAATTCACTGTACTTGCTGGGAACAGACGCGATGCTATTTGCACTGTGTATGCGAATGGGAGCGCAATAGTGACTTTCCTTACCAGAAAACAACTCTTGCTCGTAGGACCAAAAACTGCATGTGATTCAACTCCATTTAGGACTGGGAAACAAACGCTAGCTCACCTTACAAGAAACACACTCTGCTTTTGAGAAAAGAGGACTCTTCTACTCTACTTTGTTTCCTATGGGGCCAGAACAGTGAGTTTGCTCAGAACAAAAGAACTGTGCTTCCTACAAATACCGCCTTATCTAGTTCAGTTCTGCTTAGGAAACTGACAAGAACAGTAGATCCTCTTCAGTCCAATACACTGTACATGCTGGGAAACGACGACAGTGCTATTTGCCCTGTGTATGATAATGGGAGCGCAATAGGGACTCTTCTTAACAGAAAACTACTCTTGCTCGTAGGACAAGAAACTGCATGTGATTCCACTCCATTCAGGACTGGGAAACAAACGCTAGCTCGCCTTACAAGAAACACACTCT
This sequence comes from Peromyscus eremicus, assembly GCF_949786415.1. Lineage (NCBI taxonomy): Eukaryota > Metazoa > Chordata > Mammalia > Rodentia > Cricetidae > Peromyscus > Peromyscus eremicus. The sequence continues at coordinate 23,252 of NW_026735109.1, forward strand.
GCCGGGCAGTGGTGGCGCATGCCTTTAGTCCCAGCACTTGGGAGGCAGAGGCAGGTGGATCTCTGTGAGTTCGAGGCCAGCCTGGTCTCCAAAGTGAGTTCCAGGAAAGGCGCAAAACTACACAGAGAAACCCTGTCTCGAAAAACCAAAAAAAAAAAAAAAAAAGAAAAAAAGAAAGACACCCTGCTTTTTCAAAACATCACTCTTCTACTCTACTTTGTTTCCTATAGGGCCAGAACAGTGAGCTTCCTCAGAACAAAAGAACTGTGCTTCCTACACACACGGCCATATCTAGTTCAATTCTGCTAAGGAAACTGACAAGAACAGTAGATCCTCTTCAGTGCAATACACTGTATATGCTGGGAACAGACGCCAGTGCTATTTGCCCTAGTACCACAATTGGAGCGCAATAGTGACTCTTCTTACCAGAAAACAACTCTTGCTCGTAGGACCAGAAACTGCATGTGATTCATCTCCATTTAGGACTGGGAAACAAACGCTAGCACGCCTTACAAGAAACACACTCTGCTTTTGAGAAAAGAGCACTCTTCTACTCTACTGTGTTTCCTATGGTGCCCGAAGAGTGAGCATTCTCAGAACAAAAGAACTGTGCTTCCTACACACACGGACCATATCTAGTTCAACTCTGCTTAGGAAACTGACATGAACAGTAGCTCCTCTTCAGTCCAATACACTGTACATGCTGGGAACAGACGCCAGTGCTATTTGGCCTAGTATCACAATGGGAGCGCAATAGTGACTCTTCTTACCAGAAAACAACTCTTGCTCGTAGGACCAGAAACTGCATGTGATTCATCTCCATTTAGGATTGGGAAACAAACGCTAGCTCGCCTTACAAGAAACACACTCTGCTTTTGAGAAAAGAGCTCTCTTCTACTCTACTGTGTTTCCTATAGGGCCAGAACAGTGAGCATTCTCAGAAGAAAAGAACTGTGGTTCCTACACACAGGGGCCATATCTAGTTCAACTCTGCTTAGGAAACTGACAAGAACAGTAGATCCTCTTCAGTCCAATACACTGTACATGCTGGGAACAGACGCCAGTGCTATTTGCCCTGTGTATGACAGGGGGAGCGCAGTAGTGACTCTTCTTACCAGAAAACAACTCTTGCTCGTAGGACAAGAAACTGCATGTGATTCAACTCCATTTAGGACTGGGAAACAAACGCTAGCTCGCCTTACAAGAAACACACTCTGCTTTTGAGAAAAGTGCACTCTTCTACTCGACTGTGTTTCCTATGGTGCCCGAAGAGTGAGCATTCTCAGAACAAAAGAACTGTTATTCCTACACACACGGGCCATATCTAGTTCAACTCCGCTTTGGAAACTGACAAGAACAGTAGCTCCTCTTCAGTCCAATACACTGGTCATGCTGGGAACAGACGTGAGTGCTATTTGCACTGTGTATGGCACTGGGAGCGCAATAGTGACTTTCCTTACCAGAAAACATCTCTTGGTCGTAGGACCAAAAACTGCATGTGATTCAACTCCATTTAGGACTGGGAAACAAACGCTAGCTCGCCTTACAAGAAACACACTCTGCTTTTGAGAAAAGAGCACTCTTCTACTCTACTGTGTTTCCTATGGTGCCCGAACAGTGAGCATTCTCAGAACAAAAGAAGTGTGCTTCCTACACACACGGGCCATATCTAGTTCAACTCTGCTTAGGAAACTGACATGAACAGTAGCCCCTCTTCAGTCCAATACACTGTACATGCTGGGAACAGATGCCAGTGCTATTTGCCCTAGTATCACAATGGGAGCACAATAGTGACTCTTCTTACCAGAAAACAACTCTTGCTCATAGTACAAGAAACATCATGGGATTCAACTCCATTTAGGACTGGGAAACAAAGGCTAGCTAGACTTACAAGAAACACACTCTGCTTTTGAGAAAAGAGCATTCTTCTACTCTACTGTGTTTCCTATGGGGTCCGAACAGTGAGCTTGCTCAGAACAAAAGAACTGTGCTTCCTACAAGCACTGGCCATATCTAGTTCAACTCTGCTTAGGAAACTGACAAGAACAGTTTCTCCTCTTCAGTCCAATTCACTGTACTTGCTGGGAACAGACGCGATGCTATTTGCACTGTGTATGCGAATGGGAGCGCAATAGTGACTTTCCTTACCAGAAAACAACTCTTGCTCGTAGGACCAAAAACTGCATGTGATTCAACTCCATTCAGGACTGGGAAACAAACGCTAGCTCGCCTTACAAGAAACACACTCTCCCGGGCAGTGGTGGCGCATGCCTTTAGTCCCAGCACTTGGGAGGCAGAGGCAGGTGGATCTCTGTGAGTTCGAGGCCAGCCTGGTCTCCAAAGTGAGTTCCAGGACAGGCGCAAAACTACACAGAGAAACCCTGTCTCGAAAAACCAAAAAAAAAAAAAAAAGAAAAGAAAAAAAGAAACACACTCTGCTTTTGAGAAAAGAGCACTCTTCTACTCTACTTTGTTTCCTATAGGGCCAGAACAGTGAGCTTGCTCAGAACAAAAGAACTGTGCTTCCTACACACACGGACCATATCTAGTTCAACTCTGCTTAGGAAACTGACATGAACAGTAGCTCCTCTTCAGTCCAATACACTGTACATGCTGGGAACAGACGCCAGTGCTATTTGCCCTAGTATCACAATGGGAGCGCAATAGTGACTCTTCTTACCAGAAAACAACTCTTGATCGTAGGACCAGAAACTGCATGTGATTCATCTCCATTTAGGATTGGGAAACAAACGCTAGCTCGCCTTACAAGAAACACACTCTGCTTTTGAGAAAAGAGCACTCTTCTACTCTACTGTGTTTCCTATAGGGCCAGAACAGTGAGCATTCTCAGAACAAAAGAACTGTGCTTCCTACACACAGGGGCCAATCTAGTTCAACTCTGCTTAGGAAACTGACAAGAACAGTAGCTCCACTTCAGTCCAATACACTGTACTTGCTGGGAACAGAAGCGAGTGCTATTTGCACTGTGTATGGAAATGGGAGCACAATAGACACTTTCCTTACCAGAAAACAACTCTTGCTCGTAGAACTAAAAACTGCATGTGATTCAACTCCATTTAAGACTGGGAAACAAACGCTAGCTCACCTTACAAGAAACACACTCTGCTTTTGAGAAAAGAGCACTCTTCTACTCTACTGTGTTTCCTATAGGGCCAGAACAGTGAGTTTGCTCAGAAGAAAAGAACTGTGCTTTCTACAAATACGGTCATATCTAGTTCAATTCTGCTTAGGAAACTGACAAGAACAGTAGAACCTCTTCAGTCCAGTACACTGTACATGCTGGGAACAGACGCAAGTGCTATTTGCCCTGTGTATGACAATGGGAGCGCAATAGTGACTCTTCTTACCAGAAAACAACTCTTGCTCATAGGACAAGAAACTGCATGTGATTCAACTCGATTTAGGACTGGGAAACAAACGTTAGCTCGCCTTACAAGAAACACACTCTGCTTTTGAGAAAAGAGCACTCTTCTACTCTACTGTGTATCCTATGGGGAACGAAAAGTGAGCTTGCTCAGAACAACAGAACTGTGCTTCCTCCACACACGGGCCATATCTAGTTCAACTCTGCTTAGGAAACTGACAAGAACAGTAGCTCCTTTTCAGTCCAATACACTGTACTTGCTGGGAACAGACACGAGTGCTATTTGCACTGTGTATGGCAATGGGAGCACAATAGTGACTTTCCTTACCAGAAAACAACTCTTGCTCATAGGACCAAAAACTGGATGTAATTCAAGTCCATTTAGCAATGGGAAACAAACGCTAGCTCGCCTTACAAGAAAGACACTCTAATTTTGAGAAAATAGCAGTCTTCTACTCGACTGTTTTTCCTATGGGGTCCGAACAGTGAGCTTGCTCAGAACAAAAGAACTGTTCTTCCTACAAACACGGGCCATATCTAGTTCAACTCTGCTTAGGAAACTGAAAAGACCATTAGCTCCGCTTCAGTCCAATTCACTGTACTTGCTGGGAACAGACACGAGTGCTATTTGCAATGTGTATGGCAATGGAGCGCAATAATGACTTTCCTTACCAGAAAACAACTCTTGCTCGTAGGACCAAAAACTGCTTGTGATTCAACTCCATTTAGGACTCGGAAACAAACGCTAGCTCACCTTACAGGAAACACACTCTGCTTTTGAGAAAAGAGCACTCTTCTACTCTACTGTGTTTCCTATATGGCCAGAACAGTGAGTTTGCTCAGAACAAAGAACTGTGCTTCCTACAAATACGGCCATACCTAGTTCAATTCTGCTTAGGAAACTGACAAGAACAGTAGATCCTCTTCAGTCCAATACACTGTACATGCTGGGAACAGACGCAAGTGCTATTTGACCTGTGGAAGACAATGGGAGCGCAGTAGTGACTCTTCTTACCAGAAAAAAACTCTTGCTCATAGGACAAGAAACTGCATGTGATTCAACTCGATTTAGGACTGGGAAACAAACGCTAGTTCGCCTTGCAAGAAACACACTCTGCTTTTGAGAAAAGAGCACTCTTCTATTCTACTGTATCCTATGGGATCCGAACAGTGAGCTTGCTCCGAACAAAAGAACTGTGCTTCCTACACACACGGGCCATATCTAGTTCAACTCTACTTAGGAAACTGACAAGAACCGTAGCTCCTGTTCAGTCCAATACACTGTACTTGCTTGGAACAGACGTGAGTGCTATTTGCACTGTGTCTGGCAATGGGAGTGCAATAGTGACTTTCCTTACCAGAAAACAACTCTTGCTCGTAAGGCCAAAAACAGGATGTGATTCAACTCCATTAAGGACAGGGAAACAAATGCTAGCTTGCCTTACAAGAAACACACTCTGCTTTTGAGAAAAGAGCACTCTTCTACTCTACTTTTTTTTCCTATGGGGTCCGAACAGTGAGCTTGCTCAGAACAAAAGAACTGTGCTTCCTACACACAGGGGCCATATCTAGTTCAACTCTACTTAGGAAACTGACAAGAACAGTAGCTCCGCTTCAGTCCAATACACTGTACATGCTGGGAACAGTCGCGAGTGCTATCTGCACTGTGTATGGAAATGGGAGTGCAATAGTGACTTTCCTTACCAGAAAACAACTCTTGCTCGTAGGACCAAAAACTGCATGTGATTCAACTCCATTTATGACTGGGAAACAAATGCTAGCTTGCCTTACAAGAAACACACTCAGCTTTTGAAAAAAGAGCACTCTTCTACTCTACTGTGTTTCCTATGGGGTCTGAACAGTGAGCTTCCTCAGAACAAAAGAACTGTGTTTCCTACTGACACGGGCCATATCTAGTTCAACTCTAATTAGGAAACTGACAAGAACGGTAGCTCCTCTTCAGGCCAATACACTGTACTAGCTGGGAACAGACGCGCATGCTATTTGCACTGTGTATGGCAATAGGAGTGCAATAGTGACTCTTCTTATCAGAAAACACCTCTTGTTCGTAGGACCAGAAACTGCATGGGATTCAACTCCATTTCTGATTGGGAAACAAACGCTAGCACACCTTACAAGAAACACACTCTGCTTTTGAGAAAAGAGCACTCTTCTACTCTACTGTGTTTCGTATGGTGCCCGAAGAGTGAGCTTGCTCAGAAAAAAAGAACTGTGGTTCCTACACACACGGGCCATATCTAGTTCAACTCTGCTTAGGAAACTGACAAGAACGGTAGCTCCTTTTCAGTCCAATACACTGTACTAGCTGGGAACAGACGCGAGTGCTATTTGCACTGTGTATGGCAATAGGAGCACAATAGTGACTCTTCTTATCAGAAAACAACTCTTGCTCATAGGACCAGAAACTGCATGGGATTCAACTCCATTTTTGACTGGAAACAAACACTAGCTCACCTTACAAAAAAGACACTCTGATTTTGAGAAAAGAGCACTCTTCTACTCTACTGTGTTTCCTATGGGGTCGGAATAGTGAGCTTGCTCAGAACAAAAGAAATGTGCTTCCTACACACACGGGCCATATCTAGTTCAACTCTACTTAGCAAACTGACAAGAACAGTAGCTCCGCTTCAGTCCAATACACTGTACATGCTGGGAACAGACGCGAGTGCTATTTGCACTGTGTATGGCAATGGGAGAGCAATAGTGACTTTCCTTACCAGAAAACAATTCTTGCTCGTAGGACCAGAAACTGCATGGGATTCAACTCCATTTCTGATTGGGAAACAAACACTAGCTCACCTTACAAGAAAAACACTCTGCTTTTGAGAAAAGAGCACTCCTCTACTCTACTGTGTTTCCTATGGGGTCCGAACATTGAGCTTGCTCAGAACAAAAGAACTGTGCTTCCTACACACACGGGCCATATCTAGTTCAATTATGCTTAGGAAACTGACAAGAACAGCACATCCTCTTCAGTCCAATACATCTGTACACAGATGCCAGTGCTATTTGCCCCGTTTATGACAATGGGAGCGCAATAGTGACTCTTCTTACAGAAAACAACTCTTGCTCGTAGGAACAGAAACTGCATGTGATTCAACTCCATTTAGAACTGGGAAACAAACGCTAGCTCACCTTACAAGAAACACACTCTGCTTTTGAGAAAGGGGCACTCTTCTACTCTAATGTCTTTCCTATAAGGCCAGAACAGTGAGCACTCTCAGAACAAAAGAACTGTGCTTCCTAGCACACACGGGCCATATCTAGTTCAACTCTGCTTAGGAAACTGACAAGAACAGTAGATCCTCTTCAGTCCAATACACTGTACATGCTGGGAACAGACGCCAGTGCTATTTGCCCTATGTATCACAATGGGAGCGCAATAGTGACTCTTCTTACCAGAAAACAACTCTCGCTCTTAGGACAAGAAACTGCATGTGATTCATCTCCATTTAGGATTCGGAAACAAACGCTAGCTCACCTTACAAGAAACACACTCTGCTTTTGAGAAAAGAGCACTCTTCTACTCTACTGTGTTTCCTATGGTGTCCGAACAGTGAGCTTGCTCAGAACAAAAGAACTGTGCTTCCTACACACAGGGGCCATAATTAGTTCATCTCTGCTTAGGAAACTGACATGAACAGTAGCTCCTCTTCATTCCAATACACTGTACTTGCTGGGAACAGACGCGAGTGCTATTTGCACTGTGTATGGCAATGGGAGCACAATAGTGACTCTTCTTCCCAGAAAACAATTCTTGCTCATAGGAACAGAAACTGCATGTGATTCAACTCCATTTAGAACTGGGAAACAAACGCTAGCTCACCTTACAAGAAACACACACTGCTTTTGAGAAAAGAGCACTCTTCTACTCTGCTGTGTTTCCTATGGGGTCCGAACAGTGAGCTTGCTCAGAACAAAACAACTGTGCTTCCTACACACAGGGGCCATATCTAGTTCAACTCTGCTTAGGAAACTGACAAGAACAGTAGCTCCTCTTCAGTCCAATACACTGTACTTGCTTGGAACAGACGTGAGTGCTATTTGCACTGTGTCTGGCAATGGGAGTGCAATAGTGACTTTCCTTACCAGAAAACAACTCTTGCACGTAAGACCAAAAACAGGATGTGATTCAACTCCATTTGGGTCAGGGAAACAAAAGCTAGCTCGCCTTACAAGAAACACACTCTGCTTTTGAGAAAAGAGCAGTCTTCTACTCTACTGTGTTTCCTATGGGTTCCGAAAAGAGAGCTTGCTCAGAACAAAAAAACTGTGCTTCCTACACACACGGGCCACATCTAGTTCAACTCTGCTTAGGAAACTGACAAGAAAGGTAGATCCTCTTCAGTCCAATACACTGTACTTGCTGGGATTAGATGCCAGTGCTATTTGCCTTGTGTATGACAATGGGAGCACAATAGTGACTCTTCTTACCAGAAAAGAACTCTTGCTGGTAGGACCAGAAACTGCATGTGATTCAACTCCATTTAGGACTGGGAAACAAACGCTAGCTCGACTTACAAGAAGCACACTCTGCTTTTGAGAAAAGAGCAGTCTTCTACTCTAATGTGCTTCCTATAGTGCCACAACAGTGAGCATTCGCAGAACAAAAGAACTGTGCTTCCTACACACACGGTCCATATCTAGTTCAACTCTGCTTAGGAAACTGAAAAGAACAGTAGATCCTCTTCAGTCTGATACACTGTACATGCTGGGAACAGATGCCAGTGCTATTTGCCCTGTGTATGACAATGGGAGCACAATAGTGACTCTTCTTACCAGAAAAAAACTCTTGCTGGTAAGACCAGAAACTGCATGTGATTCTACTCCATTTAATATTGGGAAACAAACGCGAGCTCGCCTTACAAGAAACATACTCTGCTTTTGAGAAAAGAGCACTCTTCTACTCTACTGTGTTTCCTATGGTGTCTGAACAGTGAGCTTGCTCATAACAAAAGAACTGTGCTTCCTACACACATGGGCCATATCTGTTCAACTCTGCTTAGGAAACTGACAAGAACAGTAGCTCCTTTTCAGTCCAATACACTGTACTTGCTGGGAACAGACGCGAGTGCTATTTGCACTGTGTATGGCAATGGGAGCACAATAGTTACTTTCCTTACCAGAAAACAACTCTTGCTCGTAGGACCAAAAACTGCATGTGATTCAACTCCATTTAGAACTGGGAAACAAATGCTAGCTGACCTTACAAGAAACACACTCTGCTTTTGATAAAAGAGCACTCTTCTACTCTACTGTGTTTCCTATATGGCCAGAACAGTGAGTTTGCTCAGAACAAAAGAACTATATTTCCTACAAATACGGCCATATCTAGTTCAATTCTGCTTAGGAAACTGACAAGAACAGTAGATCCTCTTCAGTCCAATACACTGTACATGCTGCGAACAGACGCCAGTGCTATTTGCCCTGTGTATGACAATGGGAGCGCAATAGTGACTCTTCTTACCAGAAAACAACTCTTGCTCGTAGGACAAGAAACTGCATGTGATTCAACTCCATTTAGGACTGGGAAACAAACGCTAGCTTGCCTTACAAGAAACACACTCTGCTTTTGAGAAAATTGCCCTCTTCTACTCCACTGTGTTTCCTATGGGGTCCGAACAGTGAGCTTGCTCAGAACAAAAGAACTGTGCTTCCTACACACACGGGCCATATCTAGTTCAACTCTGCTTTGGAAACTGACAAGAACAGTAGCTCCTCTTCAGTCCAATACACTGTTCTTGCTGGGAACAGACGTGAGTGCTATTTGCACTGTGTATGGCAATGGGAGCCCAATAGTGACTTTCCTTACCAGAAAACATCTCTTGGTCGTAGGACCAAAAACTGCATGTGATTCAACTCCATTTAGGACTGGGAAACAAACGCTAGATCGCCTTACAAGAAACACACTCTGCTTTTGAGAAAAGAGCACTCTTCTACTCTACTGTGTTTCCTATGGTGCCCGAAATGTGAGCATTCTCAGAACAAAAGAAATGTGCTTCCTACACACATGGGCCATATCTAGTTCAACTCTGCTTAGGAAACTGACATGAACAGTAGATCCTCTTCAGTCCAATACACTGTACATGCTGGAAACAGACGCCAGTGTTATTTGCCCTAGTATCACAATGGGAGCGCAATAGTGACTCTTCTTACCAGAAAACAACTCTTGCTCGTAGGACCAGAAACTGCATGTGATTCATCTCCATTTAGGATTGGGAAACAAACGCTACCTCGCCTTACAAAAAACACACTCTCCTTTTGAGAAAAGAGCACTCTTCTACTCTACTGTGTTTCCTATAGGGCCAGAGTAGTGAGCATTCTCAGAACAAAAGAACTGTGCTTCCTACACACACGGGCCATATCTAGTTCAACTCTGCTTAGGAAACTGACAAGAACAGTAGCTCCGCTTCAGTTCAATACACTGTACTTGCTGGGAACAGAAGCGAGTGCTATTTGCACTGTGTGTGGAAATGGGAGCACAATAGACACTTTCCTTACCAGAAAACAACTCTTGGTCGTAGAACCAAAAACTGCATGTGATTCAACTCCATTTAGGACTGGGAAACAAACGCTAGCTTGCCTTACAAGAAACACACTCTGCTTTTGAGAAAAGAGCACTCTTCTACTCTACTGTGTTTCCTATAGGGCTAGAACAGTGAGTTTTCTCAGAACAAAAGAACTGTGCTTTCTACAAATACGGCCATATCTAGTTCAATTCTGCTTAGGAATCTGACAAGAACAGTAGATACTCTTCAGTCAAATACACTGTACTTGCTGGGAACAGACGCAAGTGCTATTTGCCCTGTGTATGACAATGGGAGCGCAATAGTGACTCTTCTTACCAGAAAACAACTCTTGCTCGTTGGACAAGAAACTGTATGTGATTCAACTCGATTTAGGACTGGGAAACAAACGCTAGCTCGCCTTGCAAGAAACACACTCTGCTTTTGAGAAAAGAGCACTCTTCTACTCTACTGTGTTTCCTATGGGGTCCGAACAGTGAGCTTGCTCAGAACAAAAGAACTGTGCTTCCTACACACAGGGGCCATATCTAGTTCAACTATGCTTAGGAAACTGACATGAACAGTAGCTCTGCTTCACTCCAATACACTGTACTTGCTTGGAACAGACGCCAGTGCTATTTGCCCTGTGTATGACAATGGGAGCGCAATAGTGACTCTTCTTACCAGAAAACAACTCTTCCTCGTAGGACAAGAAACTGCATGTGATTCAACTCCATTTAGGACTGGGAAACAAACGCTAGCTCGCCTTACAAGAAACACACTCTGCTTTTGAGAAAAGAGCACTCTTCTACTCTTCTGTCTTTCGTATGGGGTCCCAACAGTGAGCTTGCTCAGAACAAAAGAACTGTGCTTCCTACACACGGGCCATATCTAGTTCAACTCTGCTTAGGAAACTGAAAAGAACAGTAGATCCTCTTCAGTCCAATACACTGTTCTTGCTGGGAACAGACGCGAGTGCTATTTGCACTGTGTATGGCATTGGGACCACAATAGTGACTTTCCTTGCCAGAAAACAACTCTTGCTCGTAGGACCAAAAACTGGATGTGACTCAACTCCATTTCTGATTGGGAAACAAACACTAGCTCACCTTACAATAAACACACTCTGCTTTTGAGAAAAGAGCACTCCTCTACTCTACTGTGTTTCCTATGGGTTCGAACAGTGAGCTTGCTCAGAACAAAAGAACTGTGCTTCCTACACACACGGGCCATATCTAGTTCAATTATGCTTAGGAACCTGACAAGAACAGTAGATCCTCTTCAGTCCAATACACTGTACATGCTGGAAACAGAGGCCAGTGCTATTTGCCCTGAGTATGACATTGGGAGCGCAATAGTGACTCTTCTTACCAGAAAACAACTCTTGCTCGTAGGACCAGAAACTGCATGTGATTCAACTCCATTTAGGACTGGGAAACAAACGCTAGCTTGACTTACAAGAAACACACTCTGCATTTGAGAAAGGAGCACTCTTCTACTCTAATGTCTTTCCTATAAGGCCAGAATAGTGAGCAATCTCAGAACAAAAGAACTGTGCTTCCTACACACACGGGCCATATCTAGTTCAACTCTGCTTAGGAAACTGACAAGAACAGTAGCTCTTCTTCAGTCCAATACACTGCACTTGCTGGGAGCAGACGCGAGTGCTATTTGCACTGTGTATGGCAATGGGATCGCAATAGTGACTTTCCTTACCAGAAAACAACTCTTGCTCGTAGGACCAGAAACTGCATGTGATTCAACTCCATTTAGGACTGGGAAACAAACGCTAGCTCGCCTTACAAGAAACACACTCTGCTTTTGAGAAAAGAGCACTCTTCTTCTCTAGTGTGTTTCCTAATAGCCCAGAACAGTGAATTTGCTCAGAACAAAAGAACTGTGCTTCCTACACACATGGGCCATATCTAGTTCAACTCTGCTTAGGAAACAGACAAGAACAGTAGCTCCGCTTCAGTCCAATACACTGTACTTGCTTGGAACAGACGCGAGTGCTATTTGCACTGTGTATGGAAATGGGAGCGCAATAGTGACTTTCCTTACCAGAAAACAACTCTTGCTCGTAGGACCAAAAACTGCATGTGATTCAACTCCATTTAGGACTGGGAAACAAACGCTAGCTCGCCTTACAAGAAACACACTCTGCTTTTGAGAAAAGAGCACTCTTCTACTGTACTGTGTTTCTTATAGAGCCAGAAGAGTGAGCTTGCTCAGAACAAAAGAACTGTGCTTCCTACAAATACTGCCATATATAGTTCAATTTTGCTTAGGAAACTGAAAAGAACAGTAGCTTCTGTTCAGTCCAAAACACTGTATATGCTGGGAACAGACGCCAGTGCTATTTGCCCTGTGTATGACAATGGGAACACAATAGTGACTCTTCTTACCATAAAACAACTCTTGCTCGTCGGACAAGAATCTGCATGTGATTCAACTCCATTTAGGACTGGGAAATAAACGCTAGCTCGCCTAACAAGAAACACACTCTGCTTTTGAGAAAAGAGCACTCTTCTACTCGACTGTGTATCCTATGGGGTCCGAACAGTGAGCTTGCTCAGAACAAAAGAACTGGGCTTCCTACACACACGGGCCATATCTAGTTCAACTCTGCTTAGGAAACTGACAAGAACAGTAGCTCCGCTTCAGTCCAATACACTGTACTTGCTGGGAACAGATGCGAGTGCTATTTACACTGTGTATGGCAATGGGAGCGCAACAGTGACTTTATTACCAGAAAACAACTCTTGCTCGTAGGACCAAAAACTGCATGTGATTCAACTCCATTTAGGACTTGGAAACAAACGGTAGCTCGACTTACAAGAAACACACTCTGCTTTTCAGAAAAGAGCAGTCTTCTACTCTACTGTGTTTCCTATGGGGTCCGAACAGTGAGCTTGCTCAGAACAAAAGAACTGTGCTTCCTACACACACGGGCCATATCTAGTTCAACTCTGCTTAGGAAACTGACAAGAACGGTAGCTCCTCTTCAGTCCAATACACTGTACTAGCTGGGAACAGACACGAGTGCTGTTTGCACTGTGTAGGGCAATAGGAGCACAATAATGACTCTTCTTATCAGAAAACAACTCTTACTCATAGGACAAGAAACTGCATGGGATTCAACTCCATTTCTGACTGGGAAACAAACACTAGCTCGCCTTACAAGAAAGACTCTCTGATTTTGAGAAAAGAGCACTCTTCTACTCTACTGTGTTTCCTATGGGGTCCAAATAGTGAGCTTGCTCAGAACAAAAGAACTGTGCTTCCTACACACAGGGGCCATATCTAGTTCAACTCTGCTTAGGAAACTGACAAGAACAGTAGCTCCGCTTCAGTCCAATACACTGTAGTTGCTGGGAACAGTCGCGAGTGCTATCTGCACTGTGTATGTAAATGGTAGCGCAATAGTGACTTTCCTTACCAGAAAACAACTCTTGCTCGTAGGACTAAAAACTGGATGTGATTCAACTCCATTTAGGACTGGAAACAAAGGCTAGCTCGCCTTACAAGAAACACACTCTGCTTTTGAGAAAAGAGCAGTCTTCTACTCTACTGTGTTTTTTATGGGGTCCGAACAGTGAGCTTGCTCAGAACAAAAGAACTGTGCTTCCTACACACACGGGCCATATCTAGTTCAACTCTGCTTAGGAAACTGACAAGAACGGTAGCTCCTCTTCAGTCCAATACACTGTAATTGCTGGGAACAGATGCGAGTGCTATTTGCACTGTGTATGGCAAGGGAGCGAAATAGTGACTTTCCTTACCAGAAAACAACTCTTGCTCCTAGGACCAGAAACTGCATGTGATTCAGCTCCATTTAGGACGGGAAACAAATGCTAGCTCGCCTTACAAGTAACACACTCTGCTTTGGAGAAAAGAACAGTCTTCTACTCTACTGTGTTTCTTATGGGGTCCGAACAGTGAGCTTGCTCAGAACAAAAGAACTGTGCTTCCTACACACACGGGCCATATCTAGTTCAACTCTGCTTAGGAAACTGACAAGAACGGTAGCTCCTCTTCAGTCCAATACACTGTAATTGCTGGGAACAGACGCGAGTGCTATTTGCACTGTGTATGGCAAGGGAGCGCAATAGTGACTTTCCTTACCAGAAAACAACTCTTGCTCCTAGGACCAGAAACTGCATGTGACTCAGCTCCATTTATGACGGGAAACAAATGCTAGCTCGCCTTACAAGTAACACACTCTGCTTTTGAGAAAAGAGCACTCGTCTACACTACTGTGTTTCCTATGTGGTCCGAACAGTGAGCTTGCTCAGAACAAAAGAACTGTGCTTCCTACACACACGGACCATATGTAGTTCAACTCTGCTTAGGAAACTCACAAGAACGGTAGCTCCTCTTCAGTCCAATACACTTTACTTGCTGGGAACAGACGCGAGTGCTAATTGCACTGTGTATGGCAATAGGAGCACAATAGTGACCCATCTTATCAGAAAACAACTCTTGCTCATAGGACCAGAAACTGCATGGCATTCAACTCCATTTCTGACTGGGAAACAAACACTAGCTCGCCTTACAAGAAAGACACTCTGATTTTGAGAAAAGAGCACTCTTCTACTCTACTGTGTTTCCTATGGGGTCCGAATAGTGAGCTTGCTCAGAACAAAAGAACTGTGCTTCCTACACACAGGGGCCATATCTAGTTCAACTCTGCTTAGGAAACTGACAAGAACAGTAGCTACGCTTCAGTCCAATACACTGTACTTGCTGGGAACAGACGCGAGTGCTATTTGCACTGTGTATGTAAATGGTAGCGCAATAGTGACTTTCCTTACCAGAAAACAACTCTTGGTCAAAGGACAAGAAACTGCATGTGATTCAACTCCATTTAGGACTGGAAAACAAACGCTATCTCGCCTTACAAAAAACACACTCTGCTTTTGAGAAAAGAGCACTCTTCTACTCTACTGTGTTTTCTAGGGAGTCTGAGCAGTGAGCTTGCTCAGAACAAAAGTACTGTGCTTCCTACACACACGGGCCTTATCTAGTTCATCTCTGCTTAGGAAACTGACAAGAACAGTAGCTCCGCTTCAGTCCAATACACTGTACTTGCTGGGAACAGACGCGAGTGCTATTTGCACTGTGTATAGAAATGGGAGCGCAATAGTGACTTTCCTTACCAGAAAACACCTCTTGCTCGTAGGACCAGAAACTGCATGGGATTCAACTCCATTTCTGACTGGGAAACAAACACTAGCTCGCCTTACAAGAAACACACTCTGCTTTTGAGAAAAGAGCACTCATCTACTCTAATGTCTTTCCTATAAGGCCAGAACAGTGAGCATTCTCATTACAAAAGAACTGTGCTTCCTACACACATGGGCCATATCTAGTTCAACTCTGCTTAGGAAACTGACAAGAACAGTAGCTCCGCTTCAGTCCAATACACTGTAATTGCTGGGAACAGATGCGAGTGCTATTTGCACTGTGTATTGCACTGGGAGCGCAATAGTGACTTTGTTACCAGAAAACAACTCTTGCTCGTAGGACCAAAAACTGCATGTGATTCAACTCCATTTAGGACTGGGAGACAAACGCTAGCTCGCCTTACAAGAAACACACTCTGCTTTTGAGAAAAGAGCACTCTTCTACTGTACTGTGTTTCTTATAGGGCCAGAAGAGTGAGCTTGCTCAGAACAAAAGAACTGTGCTTCCTACAAATACTGCCATATATAGTTCAATTTTGCTTAGGAAACTGAAAAGAACAGTAGCTTCTGTTCAGTCCAATACACTGTACATGCTGGGAACAGACGCCAGTGCTATTTGCCCTGTGTATGACAATGGGAACGCCATAGTGACTCTTCTTACCATAAAACAACTCTTGCTTGTCGAACAAGAATCTGCATGTGATTCAACTCCATTTAGGACTGGGAAACAAACGCTAGCTCGCCTAACAAGAAACACACTCTGCTTTTGAGAAAAGAGCACTCTTCTACTCGACTGTGTATCCTATGGGGTCCGAACAGTGAGCTTGCTCAGAACAAAAGAACTGGGCTTCCTACACACACGGGCCATATCTAGTTCAACTCTGCTTAGGAAACTGACAAGAACAGTAGCTCCGCTTCAGTCCAATACACTGTACTTGCTGGGAACAGATGCGAGTGCTATTTACACTGTGTATGGCAATGGGAGCGCAACAGTGACTTTATTACCAGAAAACAACTCTTGCTCGTAGGACCAAAAACTGCATGTGATTCAACTCCATTTAGGACTGGGAAACAAATGCTAGCTCGACTTACAAGAAACACACTCTGCTTTTGAGAAAAGAGCGGTCTTCTATTCTACTGTGTTTCCTATGGGGTCCGAACAGTGAGCTTGCTCAGAACAAAAGAACTGTGCTTCCTACACACACGGGCCATATCTAGTTCAACTCTGCTTAGGAAACTGACAAGATCGGTAGCTCCTCTTCAGTCCAATACACTGTACTAGCTGGGAACAGACACGAGTGCTGTTTGCACTGTGTATGGCAATAGGAGCACAATAATTACTCTTCTTATCAGAAAACAACTCTTACTCATAGGACAAGAAACTGCATGGGATTCAACTCCATTTCTGACTGGGAAACAAACACTAGCTCGACTTACAAGAAAGACTCTCTGATTTTGAGAAAAGAGCACTCTTCTACTCTACTGTGTTTCCTATGGGGTCCAAATAGTGAGCTTGCTCAGAACAAAAGAACTGTGCTTCCTACACACAGGGGCCATATCTAGTTCAACTCTGCTTAGGAAACTGACAAGAACAGTAGCTCCGCTTCAGTCCAATACACTGTAGTTGCTCGGAACAGTCGCGAGTGCTATTTGCACTGTGTATGGAAATGGGAGCACAATAGTGACTTTCCTTACCAGAAAACAACTCTTGCTCGTAGGACCAAAAACTGGATGTGATTCAACTCCATTTAGGACTGGAAACAAAGGCTAGCTCGCCTTACAAGAAACACACTCTGCTTTTGAGAAAAGAGCAGTCTTCTACTCTACTGTGTTTTCTATGGGGTCCGAACAGTGAGCTTGCTCAGAACAAAAGAACTGTGCTTCCTACACACACGGGCCATATCTAGTTCAACTCTGCTTAGGAAACTGACAAGAACGGTAGCTCCTCTTCAGTCCAATACACTGTACTAGCTGGGAACAGACGTGAGGGCTATTTGCCCTGTGTATGGCAATAGGAGCACAATAGTGACTCTTCTTATCAGAAAACAACTCTTACTCATAGGACAATAAACTGCATGGGATTCAACTCAATTTCTGACTGGGAAACAAACACTAGCTCGCCTTACAAGAAAGACTCTCTGATTTTGAGAAAAGAGCACTCTTCTACTCTACTGTGTTTCCTAAGGGGTCCAAATAGTGAGCTTGCTCAGAACAAAAGAACTGTGCTTCCTACACACAGGGGCCATATCTAGTTCAACTCTGCTTAGGAAACTGACAAGAACAGTAGCTCCGCTTCAGTCCAATACACTGTACTTGCTGGGAACAGATGCGAGTGCTATTTGCACTGTGTATTGCAATGGGAGCGCAATAGTGACTTTATTACCAGAAAACAACTCTTGCTCGTAGGACCAAAAACTGCATGTGATTCAACTCCATTTAGGACTGGGAAACAAACGCTAGCTCGCCTTACAAGAAACACACTCTGCTTTTGAGAAAATAGCACTCTTCTACTGTACTGTGTTTCTTATAGAGCCAGAAGAGTGAGCTTGCTCAGAACAAAAGAACTGTGCTTCCTACAAATACTGCCATATATAGTTCAATTCTGCTTAGGAAACTGAAAAGAACAGTAGCTCCTGTTCAGTCCAATACACTGTACATGCTGGGAACAGACGCCAGTGCTATTTGCACTGTGTATGACAATGGGAACGCAATAGTGACTCTTCTTACCATAAAACAACTCTTGCTCGTCGGACAAGAATCTGCATGTGATTCAACTCCATTTAGGACTGGGAAACAAACGGTAGCTCGCCTAACAAGAAACACACTCTGCTTTTGAGAAAAGAGCACTCTTCTACTCGACTGTGTATCCTATGGGGTCCGAACAGTGAGCTTGCTCAGAACAAAAGAACTGTGCTTCCTACACACACGGGCCATATCTAATTCAACTCTGCTTAGGAAACTGACAAGAACGGTAGCCCCTCTTCAGTCCAATACACTGTACTAGCTGGGAACAGACGCGAGTGCTATTTGCCCTGTGTATGGCAATAGGAGCACAATAGTGACTCTTCTTATCAGAAAACAACTCTTACTCATAGGACAAGAAACTGCATGGGATTCAACTCCATTTCTGACTCGGAAACAAACACTAGCTCGCCTTACAAGAAAGACTCTCTGATTTTGAGAAAAGAGCACTCTTCTACTCTACTGTGTTTCCTATGGGGTCCAAATAGTGAGCTTGCTCAGAACCAAAGAACTGTGATTCCTACACACAGGGGCCATATCTAGTTCAACTGTGCTTAGGAAACTGACAAGAACAGTAGCTACGCTTCAGTCCAATACACTGTAATTGCTGGGAACAGACGCGAGTGCTATTTGCACTGTGTATGGAAATGGGAGCACAATAGTGACTTTCCTTACCAGAAAACAACTCTTGGTCGTAGGACAAAAAACTGCATGTGATTCAACTCCATTTAGGACTGGGAAACAAATGCTAGCTTGCCTTACAAGAAACACACCCTGCTTTTGAGAAAAGAGCATTCTTCTACTCTACTGTATTTCCTAGGTGGTCTGAACAGTGAGCTTGCTCAGAACAAAAGAACTGTGCTTCTTACACACGCGGGCCATATCTAGTGCATCTCTGCTTAGGAAACTGACAAGAACAGTAGCTCCGCTTCAGTCCAATACAGTGTACTTGCTTTGAACAGAGGCGAGTGCTATTTGCACTGTGTATGGAAATGGGAGCGCAATAGTGACTTTCCTTACCAGAAAACACCTCTTGCTCGTAGGACCAGAAAATGCATGGGATTCAACTCCATTTCTGACTGGGAAACAAACACTAGCTCGCCTTACAAGAAACACACTCTGCTTTTGAGAAAAGAGCACTCTTCTTCTCTACTGTGTTTCCTATGGAGTTCGAACAGTGAGCTTGCTCAGAACAAAAGAACTGGGCTTCCTACACACAGGGGCCATATCTAGTTCAAATCTGCTTAGGAAACTGACAAGAACAGTAGCTCTGCTTCAGTCCAATACACTGTACTTGCTGGGAACAGATGCGAGTGCTATTTGCACTGTGTATTGCAATGGGAGCGCAATACTGACTTTATTACCAGAAAACAACTCTTGTTCGTAGGACCAAAAACTGCATGTGATTCAACTCCATTTAGGACTGGGAAACAAACGCTAGCTCGCCTTACAAGAAACACACTCTGCTTTTGAGAAAAGAGCACTCTTCTACTGTACTGTGTTTCTTATAGGGCCAGTGAGTGAGCTTGCTCAGAACAAAAGAACTGTGCTTCCTGCAAATACTGCCATATCTAGTTCACCTCTGCTTAGGAAACTGACAAGAACAGTAGCTCCTGTTCAGTCCAATACACTGTACATGCTGGGAACAGACGCCAGTGCTATTTGCCCTGTGTATGACAATGGGAGCACAATAGTGACTCTTCTTACCAGAAAACAACTCTTGCTCGTCGGACAAGAATCTGCATGTAATTCAACTCCATTTAGGACTGGGAAACAAACACTAGCTCGCCTTACAAGAAAGACTCTCTGATTTTGAGAAAAGTGCACTCTTCTACTCTACTGTGTTTCCTATGGGGTCCAAATAGTGAGCTTGCTCAGAACAAAAGAACTGTGCTTCCTACACACAGGGGCCATATCTAGTTCAACTCTGCTTAGGAAACTGACAAGAACAGTAGCTCCACTTCAGTCCAATACACTGTAATTGCTGGGAACAGTCGCGAGTGCTATTTGCACTGTGTATGGAAATGGGAGCACAATAATGACTTTCCTAACCAGAAAACAACTCTTGGTCATAGGACCAAAAACTGCATGTGATTCAACTCCATTTAGGACTGGGAAACAAATGCCAGCTCGCATTACAAGAAACACACTCTGCTTTTGAGAAAAGAGCACTCTTCTACTCTAGTGTGTTTACTATTGGGCCAGAACAGTGAATTTGCTCAGAACAAAAGAACTGTGCTTCCTACACACATGGACCATATCTAGTTCAACTCTGCTTAGGAAACTGACAAGAAGAGTAGCTCCGCTTCAGTCCAATACACTGTACTTGCGGGGAACAGACTCGAGTGCTATTTGCACTGAGTATGGAAATGGGAGCGTAATAGTGACTTTCCTTACCAGAAAACAACTCTTGTTCGTAGGACCAAAAACAGCATGTGATTCAACTCCGTTTAGATCTGGCAAACAAATGCTAGCTCGCCTTACAAGAAACACACTCTGCTTTTGAGAAAAGAGCACTCTTCTACTCTACTGTGTTTACTATAGGGCCAGAAGAGTGAGCTTGCTCAGAACAAAAGAACTGTGCTTCCTACACACAGGGGCCATATCTAGTTCAACTCTGCTTAGGAAACTGACAAGAACAGTAGCTACGCTTCAGTCCAATACACTGTACTTGCTGGGAACAGACGCGAGTGCTATTTGCACTGTGTATGTAAATGGGAGCGCAATAGTGACTTTCCTTACCAGAAAACAACACTTGTTCGTAGGACAGGAAACTCCATGTGATTCAACTCCATTTAGGACTGGGAAACAAACGCAATCTCGCCTTACAAAAAACACACTCTGCTTTTGAGAAAAGAGCACTCTTCTACTCTATTGTGTTTTCTTGGGGGTCTGAACAGTGAGCTTGCTCAAACAAAAGTACTGTGCTTCCTACACACGCGGGCCATATCTAGTTCATCTCTGCTTAGGAAACTGACAAGAACAATAGCTCCGCTTCAGTCCAATACACTGTACTTGCTGGGAACAGTTGCGAGTGCTATTTACACTGTGTATGGCAATGGGAGCGCAACAGTGACTTTATTACCAGAAAACAACTCTTGCTCATGGGCCAAAAACTGCATGTGATTCAACTCCATTTAGGACTGGGAAACAAACGCTAGCTCGCCTTACAAGAAACACACTCTGCTTTTGAGAATAAAGCAGTCTTCTACTCTACTGTGTTTCCTATGGGGTCCGAACAGTGAGCTTGCTCAGAACCAAAGAACTGTGCTTCCTACACACAGGGGCCATATCTAGTTCAACTCTGCTTAGGAAACTGACAAGAACGGTAGCTCCTCTTCAGTCCAATACACTGTACTTGCTGGGAACAGACGCGAGTGCTATTGGCACTGTGTATGGCATTGGGAGCACAATAGTGACTTTCCTTACCAGAAAACAACTCTTGCTCGTAGGACCAGAAACTGCATGTGATTCAGCTCCATTTAGGACTGGGAAACAAATGCTAGCTCGCCTTACAAGAAACACACTCTGCTTTTGAGAAAAGAGCACTCTTCTACTCTACTGTGTTTCCTATGGGGTCCGAACATTGAGCTTGCTCAGAACAAAAGAACTGTGCTTCCTACACACACTGACAATATGTAGTTCAACTCTGCTTAGGAAACTGACAAGAACAGTAGCTCCTCTTCAGTCCAATACACTGTACTTGCTGGGAACAGACGTCAGTGCTATTTGCACTGTGTATGGCAATAGGAGCACAATAGTGTCTCTTCTTATCAGAAAACAACTCTTGTTCATAGGACCAGAAACTGCATGGGATTCAACTCCATTTCTGACTGGGAAACAAACACTAGCTCGCCTTACAAGAAAGGCACTCTGATTTTGAGAAAAGAGCACTCTTCTACTCTACTGTGTTTCCTATGGGGTCCGAATAGTGAGCTTGCTCAGAACAAGAGAACTGTGCTTCCTACACACAGGGGCCATATCTAGTTCAACTCTGCTTAGGAAACTGACAAGAACAGTAGCTACGCTTCAGTCCAATACACTGAACTTGCTGGGAACAGACACGAATGCTACTTGCACTGTGTGTGGAAATGGGAGCGCAATTGTGACTTTCTTTACCAGAAAACAACTCTTGCTCGTAGGACCAGAAACTGCATGGGATTCAACTCCATTTCTAACTGGGAAAAAAACACTAGCTTGCCTTACAAGAAACACACTCTGCTTTTGAGAAAAGAGCACTCTTCTACTCTACTGTGTTTACTATAGGGCCAGAAGAGTGAGCTTGCTCAGAACAAAAGAACTGTGCTTCCTACACACAGGGGCCATATCTAGTTCAACTCTGCTTAGGAAACTGACAAGAACAGTAGCTACGCTTCAGTCCAATACACTGTACTTGCTGGGAACAGACGCGAGTGCTATTTGCACTGTGTATGTAAATGGGAGCGCAATAGTGACTTTCCTTACCAGAAAACAACACTTGTTCGTAGGACAGGAAACTCCATGTGATTCAACTCCATTTAGGACTGGGAAACAAACGCAATCTCGCCTTACAAAAAACACACTCTGCTTTTGAGAAAAGAGCACTCTTCTACTCTATTGTGTTTTCTTGGGGGTCTGAACAGTGAGCTTGCTCAAACAAAAGTACTGTGCTTCCTACACACGCGGGCCATATCTAGTTCATCTCTGCTTAGGAAACTGACAAGAACAATAGCTCCGCTTCAGTCCAATACACTGTACTTGCTGGGAACAGTTGCGAGTGCTATTTACACTGTGTATGGCAATGGGAGCGCAACAGTGACTTTATTACCAGAAAACAACTCTTGCTCATGGGCCAAAAACTGCATGTGATTCAACTCCATTTAGGACTGGGAAACAAACGCTAGCTCGCCTTACAAGAAACACACTCTGCTTTTGAGAAAAAAGCAGTCTTCTACTCTACTGTGTTTCCTATGGGGTCCGAACAGTGAGCTTGCTCAGAACCAAAGAACTGTGCTTCCTACACACAGGGGCCATATCTAGTTCAACTCTGCTTAGGAAACTGACAAGAACGGTAGCTCCTCTTCAGTCCAATACACTGTACTTGCTGGGAACAGACGCGAGTGCTATTGGCACTGTGTATGGCATTGGGAGCACAATAGTGACTTTCCTTACCAGAAAACAACTCTTGCTCGTAGGACCAGAAACTGCATGTGATTCAGCTCCATTTAGGACTGGGAAACAAATGCTAGCTCGCCTTACAAGAAACACACTCTGCTTTTGAGAAAAGAGCACTCTTCTACTCTACTGTGTTTCCTATGGGGTCCGAACATTGAGCTTGCTCAGAACAAAAGAACTGTGCTTCCTACACACACTGACAATATGTAGTTCAACTCTGCTTAGGAAACTGACAAGAACAGTAGCTCCTCTTCAGTCCAATACACTGTACTTGCTGGGAACAGACGTCAGTGCTATTTGCACTGTGTATGGCAATAGGAGCACAATAGTGTCTCTTCTTATCAGAAAACAACTCTTGTTCATAGGACCAGAAACTGCATGGGATTCAACTCCATTTCTGACTGGGAAACAAACACTAGCTCGCCTTACAAGAAAGGCACTCTGATTTTGAGAAAAGAGCACTCTTCTACTCTACTGTGTTTCCTATGGGGTCCGAATAGTGAGCTTGCTCAGAACAAGAGAACTGTGCTTCCTACACACAGGGGCCATATCTAGTTCAACTCTGCTTAGGAAACTGACAAGAACAGTAGCTACGCTTCAGTCCAATACACTGAACTTGCTGGGAACAGACACGAATGCTACTTGCACTGTGTGTGGAAATGGGAGCGCAATTGTGACTTTCTTTACCAGAAAACAACTCTTGCTCGTAGGACCAGAAACTGCATGGGATTCAACTCCATTTCTAACTGGGAAAAAAACACTAGCTTGCCTTACAAGAAACACACTCTGCTTTTGAGAAAAGAGCACTCTTCTACTCTACTGTGTTTCCTATGGGGCCTGAACAGTAAGCCTGCTCAGAACAAAAGAACTGTGCTTCCTACACACACGGGCCATATCTAGTTCAACTCGGCTTAGGAAACTGACAAGAACAGTAGCTCCGCTTCAGTCCAATACACTGTACTTGCTGGGAAAAGATGCGAGTGCTATTTGCACTGTGTATGGCAATGGGAGCTCAATAGTGACTCTTCTTATCAGAAAACAACTCTTACTCATAGGACAAGAAACTACATGGGATTCAACTCCATTTCTGACTGGGAAACAAACACTAGCTCGCCTTACAAGAAAGACTCTCTGATTTTGAGAAAAGAGCACTCTTCTACTCTACTGTGTTTCCTATGGGGTCCAAATAGTGAGCTTGCTCAGAACAAAAGAACTGTGCTTCCTACACACAGGGGCCATATCTAGTTCAACTCTGCTTAGGAAACTGACAAGAACAGTAGCTCCGCTTCAGTCCAATACACTGTAATTGCTGGGAACAGACGCGAGTGCTATTTGCACTGTGTATGGAAATGGGAGTGCAATAGTGACTTTCCTTACCAGAAAACAACTCTTGGTCAGAGGACCAAAAACTGCATGTGATTCATCTCCATTTAGGACTGGGAAACAAATGCTAGCTTGCCTTACAAGAAACACACTCTGCTTTTGAGAAAAGAGCACTCTTCTACTCTAGTGTGTTTCCTATTGGGCCAGAACAGTGAGCTTGCTCAGAACAAAAGAACTGTGCTTCATACAAATACTGCCATATATAGTTCAATTCTGCTTAGGAAACTGAAAAGAACAGTAGCTCCTGTTCAGTCCAATACACTGTACATGCTGAGAACAGACGCCAGTGCTATTTGCCCTGTATATGACAATGGGAGCGCAATAGTGACTCTTATTACCAGAAAACAACTCTTGCTCGTAGGACAAGAAACTGCATGTGATTCAACTCCATTTAGGATTGGGAAACAAACGCTAGCTCGCGTAACAAGAAACACACTCTGCTTTTGAGAAAAGAGCACTCTTCTACTCGACTGTGTATCCTATGGGGTCCGAACAGTGAGCTTGCTCAGAACAAAAGAATTGTGCTTCCTACACACAGGGGCCATAATTAGTTCAACTCTGCTTAGGAAACTGACAAGAACAGTAGCTCCTCTTCAGTCCAATACACTGTACTTGCTGGGAACAGACGCGAGTGCTATTGGCACTGTGTAATGCAATGGGAGCGCAATAGTGACTTTCCTTACCAGAAAACAACTCTTGCTCGTAGGACCAGAAACTGCATATGATACAGCTCCATTTAGGACTGAGAAACAAATGCTACCTCGCCTTACAAGAAACACACTCTGCTTTTGAGAAAAGAGCACTCTTCTACTCTACTGTGTTTCCTATGGGGTCCGAAAGGTGAGCTTGCTCAGAACAAAAGAACTGTGCTTCCTGCACACGGACCATATGTAGTTCAACTCTGCTTAGGAAACTGACAAGAACAGTAGCTCCGCTTCAGTCCAATACAGTGTACTTGCTTTGAACAGAGGCGAGTGCTATTTGCACTGTGTATGGAAATGGGAGCGCAATAGTGACTTTCCTTACCAGAAAACACCTCTTGCTCGTAGGACCAGAAAATGCATGGGATTCAACTCCATTTCTGACTGGGAAACAAACACTAGCTCGCCTTACAAGAAAAACACTCTGCTTTTGAGAAAAGAGCACTCTTCTTCTCTACTGTGTTTCCTATGGAGTTCGAACAGTGAGCTTGCTCAGAACAAAAGAACTGGGCTTCCTACACACAGGGGCCATATCTAGTTCAAATCTGCTTAGGAAACTGACAAGAACAGTAGCTCTGCTTCAGTCCAATACACTGTACTTGCTGGGAACAGATGCGAGTGCTATTTGCACTGTGTATTGCAATGGGAGCGCAATACTGACTTTATTACCAGAAAACAACTCTTGTTCGTAGGACCAAAAACTGCATGTGATTCAACTCCATTTAGGACTGGGAAACAAACGCTAGCTCGCCTTACAAGAAACACACTCTGCTTTTGAGAAAAGAGCACTCTTCTACTGTACTGTGTTTCTTATAGGGCCAGTGAGTGAGCTTGCTCAGAACAAAAGAACTGTGCTTCCTGCAAATACTGCCATATCTAGTTCACCTCTGCTTAGGAAACTGACAAGAACAGTAGCTCCTGTTCAGTCCAATACACTGTACATGCTGGGAACAGACGCCAGTGCTATTTGCCCTGTGTATGACAATGGGAGCACAATAGTGACTCTTCTTACCAGAAAACAACTCTTGCTCGTCGGACAAGAATCTGCATGTAATTCAACTCCATTTAGGACTGGGAAACAAACACTAGCTCGCCTTACAAGAAAGACTCTCTGATTTTGAGAAAAGTGCACTCTTCTACTCTACTGTGTTTCCTATGGGGTCCAAATAGTGAGCTTGCTCAGAACAAAAGAACTGTGCTTCCTACACACAGGGGCCATATCTAGTTCAACTCTGCTTAGGAAACTGACAAGAACAGTAGCTCCACTTCAGTCCAATACACTGTAATTGCTGGGAACAGTCGCGAGTGCTATTTGCACTGTGTATGGAAATGGGAGCACAATAATGACTTTCCTAACCAGAAAACAACTCTTGGTCATAGGACCAAAAACTGCATGTGATTCAACTCCATTTAGGACTGGGAAACAAATGCCAGCTCGCATTACAAGAAACACACTCTGCTTTTGAGAAAAGAGCACTCTTCTACTCTAGTGTGTTTACTATTGGGCCAGAACAGTGAATTTGCTCAGAACAAAAGAACTGTGCTTCCTACACACATGGACCATATCTAGTTCAACTCTGCTTAGGAAACTGACAAGAAGAGTAGCTCCGCTTCAGTCCAATACACTGTACTTGCGGGGAACAGACTCGAGTGCTATTTGCACTGAGTATGGAAATGGGAGCGTAATAGTGACTTTCCTTACCAGAAAACAACTCTTGTTCGTAGGACCAAAAACAGCATGTGATTCAACTCCGTTTAGATCTGGCAAACAAATGCTAGCTCGCCTTACAAGAAACACACTCTGCTTTTGAGAAAAGAGCACTCTTCTACTCTACTGTGTTTACTATAGGGCCAGAAGAGTGAGCTTGCTCAGAACAAAAGAACTGTGCTTCCTACACACAGGGGCCATATCTAGTTCAACTCTGCTTAGGAAACTGACAAGAACAGTAGCTACGCTTCAGTCCAATACACTGTACTTGCTGGGAACAGACGCGAGTGCTATTTGCACTGTGTATGTAAATGGGAGCGCAATAGTGACTTTCCTTACCAGAAAACAACACTTGTTCGTAGGACAGGAAACTCCATGTGATTCAACTCCATTTAGGACTGGGAAACAAACGCAATCTCGCCTTACAAAAAACACACTCTGCTTTTGAGAAAAGAGCACTCTTCTACTCTATTGTGTTTTCTTGGGGGTCTGAACAGTGAGCTTGCTCAAACAAAAGTACTGTGCTTCCTACACACGCGGGCCATATCTAGTTCATCTCTGCTTAGGAAACTGACAAGAACAATAGCTCCGCTTCAGTCCAATACACTGTACTTGCTGGGAACAGTTGCGAGTGCTATTTACACTGTGTATGGCAATGGGAGCGCAACAGTGACTTTATTACCAGAAAACAACTCTTGCTCATGGGCCAAAAACTGCATGTGATTCAACTCCATTTAGGACTGGGAAACAAACGCTAGCTCGCCTTACAAGAAACACACTCTGCTTTTGAGAAAAAAGCAGTCTTCTACTCTACTGTGTTTCCTATGGGGTCCGAACAGTGAGCTTGCTCAGAACCAAAGAACTGTGCTTCCTACACACAGGGGCCATATCTAGTTCAACTCTGCTTAGGAAACTGACAAGAACGGTAGCTCCTCTTCAGTCCAATACACTGTACTTGCTGGGAACAGACGCGAGTGCTATTGGCACTGTGTATGGCATTGGGAGCACAATAGTGACTTTCCTTACCAGAAAACAACTCTTGCTCGTAGGACCAGAAACTGCATGTGATTCAGCTCCATTTAGGACTGGGAAACAAATGCTAGCTCGCCTTACAAGAAACACACTCTGCTTTTGAGAAAAGAGCACTCTTCTACTCTACTGTGTTTCCTATGGGGTCCGAACATTGAGCTTGCTCAGAACAAAAGAACTGTGCTTCCTACACACACTGACAATATGTAGTTCAACTCTGCTTAGGAAACTGACAAGAACAGTAGCTCCTCTTCAGTCCAATACACTGTACTTGCTGGGAACAGACGTCAGTGCTATTTGCACTGTGTATGGCAATAGGAGCACAATAGTGTCTCTTCTTATCAGAAAACAACTCTTGTTCATAGGACCAGAAACTGCATGGGATTCAACTCCATTTCTGACTGGGAAACAAACACTAGCTCGCCTTACAAGAAAGGCACTCTGATTTTGAGAAAAGAGCACTCTTCTACTCTACTGTGTTTCCTATGGGGTCCGAATAGTGAGCTTGCTCAGAACAAGAGAACTGTGCTTCCTACACACAGGGGCCATATCTAGTTCAACTCTGCTTAGGAAACTGACAAGAACAGTAGCTACGCTTCAGTCCAATACACTGAACTTGCTGGGAACAGACACGAATGCTACTTGCACTGTGTGTGGAAATGGGAGCGCAATTGTGACTTTCTTTACCAGAAAACAACTCTTGCTCGTAGGACCAGAAACTGCATGGGATTCAACTCCATTTCTAACTGGGAAAAAAACACTAGCTTGCCTTACAAGAAACACACTCTGCTTTTGAGAAAAGAGCACTCTTCTACTCTACTGTGTTTACTATAGGGCCAGAAGAGTGAGCTTGCTCAGAACAAAAGAACTGTGCTTCCTACACACAGGGGCCATATCTAGTTCAACTCTGCTTAGGAAACTGACAAGAACAGTAGCTACGCTTCAGTCCAATACACTGTACTTGCTGGGAACAGACGCGAGTGCTATTTGCACTGTGTATGTAAATGGGAGCGCAATAGTGACTTTCCTTACCAGAAAACAACACTTGTTCGTAGGACAGGAAACTCCATGTGATTCAACTCCATTTAGGACTGGGAAACAAACGCAATCTCGCCTTACAAAAAACACACTCTGCTTTTGAGAAAAGAGCACTCTTCTACTCTATTGTGTTTTCTTGGGGGTCTGAACAGTGAGCTTGCTCAAACAAAAGTACTGTGCTTCCTACACACGCGGGCCATATCTAGTTCATCTCTGCTTAGGAAACTGACAAGAACAATAGCTCCGCTTCAGTCCAATACACTGTACTTGCTGGGAACAGTTGCGAGTGCTATTTACACTGTGTATGGCAATGGGAGCGCAACAGTGACTTTATTACCAGAAAACAACTCTTGCTCATGGGCCAAAAACTGCATGTGATTCAACTCCATTTAGGACTGGGAAACAAACGCTAGCTCGCCTTACAAGAAACACACTCTGCTTTTGAGAAAAAAGCAGTCTTCTACTCTACTGTGTTTCCTATGGGGTCCGAACAGTGAGCTTGCTCAGAACCAAAGAACTGTGCTTCCTACACACAGGGGCCATATCTAGTTCAACTCTGCTTAGGAAACTGACAAGAACGGTAGCTCCTCTTCAGTCCAATACACTGTACTTGCTGGGAACAGACGCGAGTGCTATTGGCACTGTGTATGGCATTGGGAGCACAATAGTGACTTTCCTTACCAGAAAACAACTCTTGCTCGTAGGACCAGAAACTGCATGTGATTCAGCTCCATTTAGGACTGGGAAACAAATGCTAGCTCGCCTTACAAGAAACACACTCTGCTTTTGAGAAAAGAGCACTCTTCTACTCTACTGTGTTTCCTATGGGGTCCGAACATTGAGCTTGCTCAGAACAAAAGAACTGTGCTTCCTACACACACTGACAATATGTAGTTCAACTCTGCTTAGGAAACTGACAAGAACAGTAGCTCCTCTTCAGTCCAATACACTGTACTTGCTGGGAACAGACGTCAGTGCTATTTGCACTGTGTATGGCAATAGGAGCACAATAGTGTCTCTTCTTATCAGAAAACAACTCTTGTTCATAGGACCAGAAACTGCATGGGATTCAACTCCATTTCTGACTGGGAAACAAACACTAGCTCGCCTTACAAGAAAGGCACTCTGATTTTGAGAAAAGAGCACTCTTCTACTCTACTGTGTTTCCTATGGGGTCCGAATAGTGAGCTTGCTCAGAACAAGAGAACTGTGCTTCCTACACAAAGGGGCCATATCTAGTTCAACTCTGCTTAGGAAACTGACAAGAACAGTAGCTACGCTTCAGTCCAATACACTGAACTTGCTGGGAACAGACACGAATGCTACTTGCACTGTGTGTGGAAATGGGAGCGCAATTGTGACTTTCTTTACCAGAAAACAACTCTTGCTCGTAGGACCAGAAACTGCATGGGATTCAACTCCATTTCTAACTGGGAAAAAAACACTAGCTTGCCTTACAAGAAACACACTCTGCTTTTGAGAAAAGAGCACTCTTCTACTCTACTGTGTTTCCTATGGGGCCTGAACAGTAAGCCTGCTCAGAACAAAAGAACTGTGCTTCCTACACACACGGGCCATATCTAGTTCAACTCGGCTTAGGAAACTGACAAGAACAGTAGCTCCGCTTCAGTCCAATACACTGTACTTGCTGGGAAAAGATGCGAGTGCTATTTGCACTGTGTATGGCAATGGGAGCTCAATAGTGACTCTTCTTATCAGAAAACAACTCTTACTCATAGGACAAGAAACTACATGGGATTCAACTCCATTTCTGACTGGGAAACAAACACTAGCTCGCCTTACAAGAAAGACTCTCTGATTTTGAGAAAAGAGCACTCTTCTACTCTACTGTGTTTCCTATGGGGTCCAAATAGTGAGCTTGCTCAGAACAAAAGAACTGTGCTTCCTACACACAGGGGCCATATCTAGTTCAACTCTGCTTAGGAAACTGACAAGAACAGTAGCTCCGCTTCAGTCCAATACACTGTAATTGCTGGGAACAGACGCGAGTGCTATTTGCACTGTGTATGGAAATGGGAGTGCAATAGTGACTTTCCTTACCAGAAAACAACTCTTGGTCAGAGGACCAAAAACTGCATGTGATTCATCTCCATTTAGGACTGGGAAACAAATGCTAGCTTGCCTTACAAGAAACACACTCTGCTTTTGAGAAAAGAGCACTCTTCTACTCTAGTGTGTTTCCTATTGGGCCAGAACAGTGAGCTTGCTCAGAACAAAAGAACTGTGCTTCATACAAATACTGCCATATATAGTTCAATTCTGCTTAGGAAACTGAAAAGAACAGTAGCTCCTGTTCAGTCCAATACACTGTACATGCTGAGAACAGACGCCAGTGCTATTTGCCCTGTATATGACAATGGGAGCGCAATAGTGACTCTTATTACCAGAAAACAACTCTTGCTCGTAGGACAAGAAACTGCATGTGATTCAACTCCATTTAGGATTGGGAAACAAACGCTAGCTCGCGTAACAAGAAACACACTCTGCTTTTGAGAAAAGAGCACTCTTCTACTCGACTGTGTATCCTATGGGGTCCGAACAGTGAGCTTGCTCAGAACAAAAGAATTGTGCTTCCTACACACAGGGGCCATAATTAGTTCAACTCTGCTTAGGAAACTGACAAGAACAGTAGCTCCTCTTCAGTCCAATACACTGTACTTGCTGGGAACAGACGCGAGTGCTATTGGCACTGTGTAATGCAATGGGAGCGCAATAGTGACTTTCCTTACCAGAAAACAACTCTTGCTCGTAGGACCAGAAACTGCATATGATACAGCTCCATTTAGGACTGAGAAACAAATGCTACCTCGCCTTACAAGAAACACACTCTGCTTTTGAGAAAAGAGCACTCTTCTACTCTACTGTGTTTCCTATGGGGTCCGAAAGGTGAGCTTGCTCAGAACAAAAGAACTGTGCTTCCTGCACACGGACCATATGTAGTTCAACTCTGCTTAGGAAACTGACAAGAACAGTAGCTCCTCTTCAGTCCAATACACTGTACTTGCTGGGAACAGACGCGAGTGCTATTTGCACTGTGTATGGCAATAGGAGCACAATAGTGTCTCTTCTTATCAGAAAACAACTCTTGCTCATAGGACCAGAAACTGCATGGGATTCAACTCCATTTCTTACTGGGAAACAAACACTAGCTCGCCTTACAAGAAAAACACTCTGATTTTGAGAAAAGAGTACTCTTCTACTCTACTGTGTTTCCTATGGGGTCCGAATAGTGAGCTTGCTCAGAACAAAAGAACTGTGCTTCCTACACACACGGGCCATATCTAGTTCAACTCTGCTTAGATAACTGACAAGAACAGTAGCTATGCTTCAGTCCAATACACTGTAATTGCTGGGAACAGACATGAGTGCTATTTGCACTGTGTATGTAAATGGGAGCGCAATAGTGACTTTCCTTACCAGAAAACAACTCTTGGTCGTAGGACCAAAAACTGCATGTGATTCAACTCCATTTAGGACTGGGAAACAAACGCTATCTCGCCTTACAATAAACACACTCTGCTTTTGAGAAAAGAGCACTCTTCTACTCTACTGTGTTTTCTAGGGGGTCTGAACAGTGAGCTTGCTCAGAACAAAAGAACTGTGCTTCCTACACACATGGGCCATATCTAGTTCATCTCTGCTTAGGAAACTGACAAGAACAGTAGCTCCGCTTCAGTCCAATACACTGTACTTCCTGGGAACAGACGCGAGTGCTATTTGCACTGTGTATGGAAATGGGAGCTCAATAGTGACTTTCCTTACCAGAAAACAACTCTTGCTCGTAGGGCCAGAAACTGCATGGGATTCAACTCCATTTCTGACTGGGAAACAAACACTAGCTCGCCTTACAAGAAACACACTCTGCTTTTGAGAAAAGAGCACTCTTCTACTGTACTGTGTTTCCTATGGGGTCCGAACAGTGAGCTTGCTCAGAACAAAAGAACTGTGCTTCCTACACACACGGGCCATATCTAGTTCAATTCTGCTTAGGAAACTGAAAAGAACAGTAGATCCTCTTCAGTCCAATACACTGTACATGCTGGGAACAGACGCCAGGGCTATTTGCCCTCTGTATGACAATGGGAGCACAATAGTGACTCTTCTTACCAGAAAACAACTCTTGCTCCTAGGACCAGAAACTGTATGTGATTCAACTCCATTTAGGACTGGGAAACAAACGCTAGCTCTCCTTACAAGAAACACACTCTGCTTTTGAGAAAAGAGCACTCTTCTACTCTACTGTGTATCCTACTGGGTCTGAACAGTGAGCTTGCTCAGAACAAAAGAACTGTGCTTCCTACACACAGGGGCCATATCTAGTTCAACTCTGCTTTGGAAATTGACAAGAACAGCAGCTCCTCTTCAGTCCAATACACTGTACTTGCTGGGAACAGACGTGAGTGCTATTTGCACTGTGTATGGCAATGGGAGTGCAATAGTGACTTTCCTTACCAGAAAAAAACTCTTGCTCGTAGTACCAAAAACAGGATATGATTCAACTCCATTTAGGACTGGGAAACAAATGCTAGCTTGCCTTACAAGAAACACACTCTGCTTTTGAGAAAAGAGCACTCTTCTACTCTACTGTGTTTCCTATGGGGTCCGAAGAGTGAGCTTGCTCAGAACAAAAGAACTGTGCTTCCTACACACACGAGCCATATCTAGTTCAACTCTGCTCAGGAAACTGACAAGAACGGTAGCTCCTCTTCAGTCCAATACACTGTACTAGGTGGGAACAGACGCGAGTGCTATTTGCACTGTGTATGGCAATAGGAGCGCAATAGTGACTTTTATTATCAGAAAACACCTCTTGCTCATAGGACCAGAAACTGCATGGGATTCAACTCCATTTCTGACTGGGAAACAAACACTAGCTGGCCTTATAAGAAACACACTCTGCTTTTGAGAAAAGAGCACTCTTCTACTCTAATGTCTTTTCTATGGGGTCCTAACAGTGACCTTGCTCAGAACAAAGAACTGTGCTTCCTACACACAGGGGCCATATCTAGTTCAACTCTGCTTAGGAAACTGACAAGAACAGTAGCTCCACTTCAGTCCAATGCACTGTACTTGCTGGGAACAGACGCCAGAGCTATTTGCCCTGTGTATGACAATGGGAGCACAATAGTGACTCTCTTACCAGAAAACAACTCTTGCTCGTAGGACCAGAAACTGCATGGGTTTCAACTCCATTTCTGACTGGAAAACAAACACTAGCTCGCATTACAAGACACACACTCTCCTTTTGAGAAAAGAGCACTCTTCTACTCTAATGTGTTTCCTATGGGGTCCGAATAGTGAGCTTGCTCAGAACAAAAGACCTGTGCTTCCTACACACATGGGCCATATCTAGTACAACTCTGCTTAGGAAACTGACAAGAACAGTAGCTACGCTTCAGTCCAATACACTGTACTTGCTGGGAACAGACATGAGTGCTATTTGCACTGTGTATGTAAATGGGAGCGCAATAGTGACTTTCCTTACCAGAAAACAACTCTTGCTCGTAGGACCAAAAACTGCATGTGATTCAACTCCGTTTAGGACTGGGAAACAAATGCTAGCTCGCCTTAAAAGAAACACACTCTGCTTTTGAGAAAAGAGCACTCTTCTACTCTACTGTGTTTCCTATAGGGCCAGAACAGTGAGCTTGCTCAGAACAAAAGAACTGTGCTTCATACAAATACTGCCATATCTAGTTCAATTCTGCTTAGGAAACTGAAAAGAACAGGAGCTCCTGTTCAGTGCAATACACTGTACATTCTGGGAACAGACGCCAGTGCTATTTGCCCTGTGTATGACAATGGGAGCACAATAGTGACTCTTATTACCAGAAAACAACTCTTGCTCGTAGGTCAAGAAACTGCATGTGATTCAACTCCATTTAGGACTGGGAAACAAACGCTAGCTCACCTTACAAGAAACACACTCTGCTTTTGAGAAAAGAGCACTCTTCTAATCGACTGTGTATCCTATGGGGTCCGAACAGTGAGCTTGCTCAGAACAAAAGAACTGGGCTTCCTACACACACGGGCCATATCTAGTTCAACTCTGCTTAGGAAACTGACAAGAACAGTAGCTCCGCTTCAGTCCAATACACTGTACTTGCTGGGAACAGATGCGAGTGCTATTTACACTGTGTATGGCAATGGGAGTGCAACAGTGACTTTATTACCAGAAAACAACTCTTGCTCGTGGGACTAAAAACTGCATGTGATTCAACTCCATTTAGGACTGGGAAACAAATGCTAGCTCGCCTTACAAGAAACACACTCTGCTTTTGAGAAAAGAGCACTCTTCTACTCTACTGTGTTTCCTATGGGGTCCGAACATTGAGCTTGCTCAGAACAAAAGAACTGTGCTTCATACAAATACTGCCATATCTAGTTCAATTCTGCTTAGGAAACTGAAAAGAACAGTAGCTCCTGTTCAGTGCAATACACTGTACATTCTGGGAACAGACGCCAATGCTATTTGCCCTGTGTATGACAATGGGAGCACAATAGTGACTCTTATTACCAGAAAACAACTCTTGCTCGTAGGTCAAGAAACTGCATGTGATTCAACTCCATTTAGGACTGGGAAACAAACGCTAGCTCACGTAACAAGAAACACACTCTGCTTTTGAGAAAAGAGCACTCTTCTAATCGACTGTGTATCCTATGGGGTCCGAACAGTGAGCTTGCTCAGAACAAAAGAACTGAGCTTCCTACACACACGGGCCATATCTAGTTCAACTCTGCTTAGGAAACTGACAAGAACAGTAGCTCCACTTCAGTCCAATACACTGTACTTGCTGGGAACAGATGCGAGTGCTATTTACACTGTGTATGGCAATGGGAGTGCAACAGTGACTTTATTACCAGAAAACAACTCTTGGTCGTAGGACAAAAAACTGCATGTGATTCAACTCCATTTAGGACTGGGAAACAAACGCTATCTCGCCTTTCAAAAAACACACTCTGCTTTTGAGAAAAGAGCAGTCTTCTACTCTACTGTGTTTTCCAGGGGGTTTGAACAGTGAGCTTGCTCAGAACAAAAGAACTGTGCTTCCTACACACACGAGCCATATCTAGTTCATCTCTGCTTAGGAAACTGACAAGAACAGTAGCTCCGCTTCAGTCCAATACACTGTACTTGCTGGGAACAGACGCGAGTGCTATTTGCACTGTGTATGGAAATGGAAGCGCAATAGTGACTTTCCTTACCAGAAAAAAACTCTTGCTCGTAGGACCAGAAACTGCATGGGATTCAACTCCATTTCTGACTGGGAAACAAACACTAGCTCGCCTTACAAGAAACACACTCTGCTTTTGAGAAAAGAAAACTCTTCTACTCTACTGTGTTTCCTATGGGGTCCGAACAGTGAGCTTGCTCAGAACAAAAGAACTGTGCTTCCTACACACACGGTCAATATCTAGTTCAACTCTGCTTAGGAAACTGACAAGAACGGTAGCTCCTCTTCAGTCGAATACACTGTACTAGCTGGGAACAGACGTGAGTGCTATTTGCCCTGTGTATGGCAATAGGAGCACAATAGTCACTCTTCTTATCAGAAAACAACTCTTACTCATAGGACAAGAAACTGCATGGGATTCAACTCCATTTCTGACTGGGAAACAAACACTAGCTCGCCTTACAAGAAACACACTCTGCTTTTGAGAAAAGAGCACTCTTCTACTCTACTGTGTTTCTTATGGGGTCCGAACAGTGAGCTTGCTCAGAACAAAAGAACTGTGCTTCCTACAAATATGGCCATATCTAGTTCAATTCTGCTTAGGAAACTTAAAAGAACAGTAGATCCTCTTCAGTCCAATACACTGTACATGCTGGGAACAGACGCCAGGGCTATTTGCCCTCTGTATGACAATGAGAGCACAATAGTGACTCTTCTTACCAGAAAACAACTCTTGCTCGTAGGACCAGAAACTGTATGTGATTCAACTCCATTTAGGACTGGAAAACAAACGCTAGCTCTCCTTACAAGAAACACACTCTGCTTTTGAGAAAAGAGCACTCTTCTACTCTACTGTGTATCCTATGTGGTCGGAACAGTGAGCTTGCTCAGAACAAAAGAACTGTGCTTCCTACACACAGGGGCCATATCTAGTTCAACTCTCCTTAGGAAACTGACAAGAACGGTAGCTCCTCTTCAGTCCAATACACTGTACTAGCTGGGAACAGACGCGAGTGCTATTTGCACTGTGTATGGCAATAGGAGCGCAATAGTGACTCTTCTTATCAGAAAACACCTCTTGCTCATAGGACCAGAAACTGCATGGGATTCAACTCCATTTCTGACTGGGAAACAAACACTAGCTCGCCTTATAAGAAACACACTCTGCTTTTGAGAAAAGAGCACTCTTCTACTGTACTGTGTTTCCTATGGGGTCCGAAAGGTGAGCTTGCTCAGAACAAAGGAACTTGCTTCCTACACACACGGACCATATGAAGTTCAACTCTGCTTAGGAAACTGACAAGAACAGTAGCTCCTATTCAGTCCAATACACTGTACTTGCTGGGAACAGACGCGAGAGCTATTTGCACTGTGTATGGCAATAGGAGCACAATAGTGTTTCTTCTTATCAGAAAACAACTCTTGCTCATAGGTCCAGAAACTGCATGGGATTCAACTCCATTTCTGAATGGGAAACAAACACTAGCTCGCCTTACAAGAAAAAACACTCTGATTTTGAGAAAAGAGCACTCTTCTACTCTACTGTGTTTCCTATGGGGTCCAAATAGTGAGCTTGCTCAGAACAAAAGAACTGTGCTTCCTACACACAGGGGTCATATCTAGTTCAACTCTGCTTAGGAAACTGACAAGAACAGTAGCTACGCTTCAGTCCAATACACTGTACTTGCTGGGAACAGACATGAGTGCTATTTGCACTGTGTATGTAAATGGGAGCGCAATAGTGACTTTCCTTACCAGAAAACAACTCTTGGTCGTAGGACCAAAAACTGCATGTGATTCAACTCCATTTACGACTGGGAAACAAACGCTATCTCGCCTTACAAAAAACACACTCTACTTTTGAGAAAAGAGCACTCTTCTACTCTACTGTGTTTTCTAGGGGGTCTGAACAGTGAGCTTGCTCAGAACAAAAGAACTGTGCTTCCTACACACATGGGCCATATCTAGTTCATCTCTGCTTAGGAAACTGACAAGAACAGTAGCTCTGCTTCAGTCCAATACACTGTACTTCCTGGGAACAGACGCGAGTGCTATTTGCACTGTGTATGGAAATGGGAGCGCAATAGTGACTTTCCTTACCAGAAAACAACTCTTGCTCGTAGGACCAGAAACTGCATGGGATTCAACTCCATTTCTGACTGGGAAACAAACACTAGCTCGCCTTACAAGAAACACACTCTGCTTTTGAGAAAATAGCACTCTTCTACTCTACTGTGTTTCCTATGGGGTCCGAACAGTGAGCTTGCTCAGAACAAAAGAACTGTGCTTCCTACACACACGGGCCATATCTAGTTCAATTCTGCTTAGGAAACTGAAAAGAACAGTAGATCCTCTTCAGTCCAATACACTGTACATGCTGGGAACAGACGCCAGGGCTATTTGCCCTCTGTATGACGATGGGAGCACAATAGTGACTCTTCTTACCAGAAAACAACTCTTGCTCGTAGGACCAGAAACTGTATGTGATTCAACTCCATTTAGGACTGGGAAACAAACGCTAGCTCTCCTTACAAGAAACACACTCTGCTTTTGAGAAAAGAGCACTCTTCTACTCTACTGTGTATCCTATGGGGTCGGAACAGTGAGCTTGCTCAGAACAAAAGAACTGTGCTTCCTACACACAGGGGCCATATCTAGTTCAACTCTGCTTTGGAAATTGACAAGAACAGCAGCTCCTCTTCAGTCCAATACACTGTACTTGCTGTGAACAGACGTGAGTGCTATTTGCACTGTGTATGGCAATGGGAGTGCAATCGTGACTTTCCTTACCAGAAAACAACTCTTGCTCGTAGTACCAAAAACAGGATGTGATTCAATTCCATTTAGGACTGGGAAACAAACGCTAGCTCGCCTTACAAGAAACACACTCTTCTTGAGTAAAGTACACTCTTCAATTCTACTGTGATTTCTATGGGGTCCGAACTGTGAGCTTGCTGAGAACAAAAGAACGGTGCTTCCTACACACTCGCGCCATATCTAATTCAACTCTGCTTAGGAAAATGACAAGAACATTAGCTCCTCTTCAGCTCAATACCCTGTACTTGCTGGGAACAGATGCGAGTGCTATTTGCACTGTGTATGGCAATGGGAGCGCAATAGTGACTTTCCTTACCAGAAAACAACGCTTGCCTGTATGACCAAAAAATGCATGTGATTCAACTCCATTTAGAACTTGGAAACAAACACCAGCTCGCCTTACAAGAAACACACTATGCTTTTGAGAAAACAGCACTCTTCTCCTCTACTGTGTTTCCTATAGGACCAGAACAGTGAGCTTGCTCAGAACAAAAGAACTGTGCTTCCTACACACACGGCCATATCTAGTTCAACTCTGCTTAGGAACCTGACAAGAACAGTAGATCCTCTTCAGTCCAATACACTGTACATGCTGGGAACAGACGCCAGTGCTATTTGCCCTGTGTATGACAATGGGAGCACAATAGTGACTCTTCTTACCAGAAAACAACTCTTGCTGGTAGGACCAGAAACTGCATGTGATTCAACTCCATTTAGGACTGGGAAACAAACTCTAGTTCGCCTTACAAGAAACACACTCTGCTTAAGAGAAAAGAGCACTCTTCTACTCTACTGTGTTTCCTATAGGGCCAGAACAGTGAGCTTGTTCAGAACAAAAGAACTGTATTTCCTACACATGGCCATATCTAGTTCAATTCTGCTCAGGAAACTGACAAGAACAGTATATCCTCTTCTGTCCAATACACTGTACTTGCTGGGAACAGACGCCAGTGCTATTTGCATTGTGTATAAAAATGGGAGCCCAATAGTGACTCTTCTTACCAGAGAACAACTCTTGCTCGTAGGACCAGAAACTGCATGTGATTCAACTCCATTTAGGACTGGGAAACATATGCTAGCTCGCCTTACAAGAAACACACTCTGCTTTTGAGAAAAGAGCACTCTTCTACTCTACTGTGTTTCCTATGGGGTCCAAACAGTGAGCTTGCTCAGAACAAAAGAACTGTGCTTCCTGCATACACGGGCCATATCTAGTTCAATTCTGCTTAGGAAACTGACAAGAACAGTAGATTCTCTTCAGTCCAATACACTGTACATGCTGGGTACAGACGCCAGTGCTATTTGCACAGTGTATGGCAATGGGAGAGCAATAGTGACTCTTCTTACCAGAAAACAACTCTTGCTCGTAGGAACAGAAACTGCATGTGATTCAACTCCATTTAGGACTGCGAAACAAACGCTAGCTCGCCTTACAAAAAACACACTCTGTTTTTGAGGAAAGAGCACTCTTCTACTGTACTGTGTTTTTTATAGGGCCAGAACAGTGAGCTTGCTGAGTACAAAAGAACTGAGCTTCCTACACACATGGGCCATATCTAGTTCAACTCTGCTTAGGAAACTGACAAGAACATTAGCTCCTCTTCATTCCAATACACTGTACTTGCTGGGAACAGACGCGAGGGCTATTTGCATTGTGTATGGCAAAGGGAGCGCAATAGTGATTCTTCTAACCAGAAAACAACTCTTGCTCGTAGGACCAGAAACTGCATGTGTATTTCAACTCCATTTAGGACTGGGAAACAAACGCTAGCTCACCTTACAAGAATCACACTCTGCTTTTGAGAAAAGAGCACTCTTCTACTCTACTGTGTTTTCTATGGGGTCCGAACAGTGAGCTTGCTGAGAACAAAAGAACTGTGCTTCCTGCACACACAGGCCCTATCTAGTTCAACTCTGCTTAGGACACTGACAAGAACAGTAGCTCCTCTTCAGTCCAATACACTGTACTTGCTGGGAACAGACGCGAGGGCTATTTGCACTGTGTATGGCAAAGGGAGCGCAATAGTGACTCTTCTTACCAGAAAACAACTCTTGCTCGTAGGACCAGAAACTGCATGTGTATTTCATCTCCATTTAGGACTGGGAAACAAACGCTAGCTCGCCTTACAAGAAACACACTCTGCTTTTGAGAAAAATGCACTCTTCTACTCTACTGTGTTTCCTATGGGGTTCGAAATGTGAGCTTGCTCAGAACAAAAGAACTGTGCTTCCTACACACACGGGCCATATCTTGTTCAATTCTGCTTAGGAAACGGAAAAGAACAGTAGAACCTCTTCAGTCCAATAGACTGTACATGCTGGGAAGAGACGCCAGTGCTATTTGCCCTGTGTGTGACAATGGGAGCGCAATAGTGACTCTTCTTACCAGAAAAAAACTCTTGCTTGTAGGACCAGAAACTGCATGTGATTCAACATCATTTAGGACTGGGAAACAAACGCTAGCTCACCTTACAAGAAACACACTCTGCTTTTGAGAAAAGAGCACTCTTCTACTCTACTGTGTTTTCTAAGGGGTCCAAAGAGTGAGCTTGCTCAGAACAAAAGAACTGTGCTTCCTACACACACAGGCCATATCTAGTTCAATTCTGCTTAGGAAACTGACAAGAACAGTAGCTCCTCTTCAATCAAATACACTGTACTTGCTGAGAGCAGACGCGAGTGCTATTTGCACTGTGTATGGCAATGGGAGCGCAATAGTGACTCTTCTTACCAGAAAACAATTCTTGCTCGTAGGACCAGAAACTGCATGTGATTCAACTCCATTTAGGACTGGGAAGCAAACGCTAGGTCGCCTTACACTAAACACACTCGGCTTTTGAGAAAAGAGCACTCATCTACTCTACTGTGTTTCCTATGGGGTCCGAATAGTGAGCTTGCTCAGAACAAAAGAACTGTGCTTCTTACACACACGGGCCATATCTAGTTCAACTCTGCTTAGGAAACTGACAAGAACAGTAGATCCTCTTCAGTCCAATACACTGTACTTACTGGGAACAGACGCGAGTGCTATTTGTACTGTGTACAGCAATGGGAGCACAATAGTGACTCTTCTTACAAGAAAACAACTCTTGCTCGTAGGACCCGAAACTGCATTTGATTCAATCCACTTAGGACTGGGAAACAAACGCTAGCTCGCCTTACAAAAAACACACTCTGCTTTTGAGAATAAGGCACACATCTACTCTACTGTGTTTCCTATGGGGTCCAAACAGTGAGCTTGCTCAGAACAAAAGAATTGTGCTTCTTACACACACAGGTCATATCTAGTTCAACTCTGCTTAGGAAACTGACAAAAACAGTAGCTCCTCTTCAGTCCAATACACTGTACTTGCTGTGAACAGACACAAGGGCTATTTGCACTGTGTATGACAATGGGAGCACAATAGTGACTCTTCTTACCAGAAAACAACTTATGCTCGTAGGACCAAAAACTGCATGTGATTCAACTCCATTTAGGACTGGGAAACAAACGCTAGCTCGCCTTAAAAGAAACACACTCTCCTTTTGAGAAAAGAGCACTCTTCTGCTCTACTGTGTTTTTTATGGGGTCCGAACAGTGAGCTTGCTGAGAACAAAAGAACTGTGCTTCCTACACACACAGGCCATATCTAGTTCAACTCTGCTTAGGAACCCGACTAGAACAGTAACTTCTCTTCAGTCCAATACACTGTACATGCTGGGAACAGACGCCAGTGCTATTTGCCCTGAGTATGACAAAGGGAGCGCAATAGTGACTCTTATTACCAGAAAAAACTCTTGCTCGGAGGACCAGAAACTGCATGTGATTCAACTCCATTTAGGACTGGTAAACAAACGCTACATCGCCTTACAAGAAACACACTCTACTTTGAGAAAAGAGCACTCTTCTACTCTACTGTGTTTCCTATAGGGCAGAACAGTGAGCTTGCTCAGAACAAAAGAACTGTGCTTCCTACACACACGGGCCATATCTTGTTCAACTCTGCTTAGGAAACTGACAAGAACAGTAGATCCTCTTCAGTCCAATACGCTGTACATGCTGGGTACAGACGCCAGTGCTATTTGCACTGTGTATGGCAATGGGAGCACATTAGTGACTCTTCTTACCAGAAAACAACTCTTGCTTGTAGGACCAGAAACTGCATGTGATTCAACTCCATTTAGGACTGGGAAACAAATGCTAGCTCACCTTACAAGAAACACACTCTGCTTTTGAGAAAAGAGTACTCTTCTACTCTACTGTGTTTTCTATAGGGTCCAAACAGTGAGCTGGCTCAGAACAAAAGAACTGTGCTTCCTACACACACAGGCCATATCTAGTTCAATTCTGCTTAGGAAACTGACAAGAACAGTAGCTCCTCCTCAGTCCAATACACTGTACTTGCTGGGAACAGACGCGAGTGCTATTTGCACTGTGTATGGCAAAGGGAGCACAATAGTGACTTTCCTTACCAGAAAACAACTATTGCTCGTAGGAACGGAAACTGCATGTGATTCAAATCCATTTAGGACTGCGAAACAAACGAGAGCTCGACTTACAAAAAACACACTCTGCTTTTGAGGAAAGAGCACTCTTCTATTCTACTGTGTTTCTTATAGGGCCAGAACAGTGAGCTTG
Source organism: Peromyscus eremicus (assembly GCF_949786415.1). Classification (NCBI taxonomy): domain Eukaryota; kingdom Metazoa; phylum Chordata; class Mammalia; order Rodentia; family Cricetidae; genus Peromyscus; species Peromyscus eremicus. The sequence continues at coordinate 66,736 of NW_026735109.1, forward strand.
CTGAGTACAAAAGAACTGTGCTTCCTACACACATGGGCCATATCTAGTTCAACTCTGCTTAGGAAACTGACAAGAACATTAGCTCCTCTTCAGTCCAATACACTGTACTTGCTGGGTACAGACGCGAGGGCTATTTGCACTGTGTATGGCCATGGGAGCACAATAGTGACTCTTCTTACCAGAAAACAAATATTGCTCGTAGGACCAGAAACTGCATGTGTATTTCAACTCCATTTAGGACTGGGAAACAAAAGCTAGCTGGCCTTACAAGAAACATACTCTGCTTTTGAGAAAAATGTACTCTTCTACTCTACTGTGTTTCCTATGGGGTCCGAATAGTGAGCTTGCTCAGAACAAATTAACTGTGCTTCCTACACACACGGACCATATCTAGTTAAAGTCTGCTTAGGAAACTGACAAGAACAGTAGCTCCTCTTTAGTCCAATAGGCTGTACTTGCTGGGAACAGACGCGAGTGCTATTTGCACTGTGAACGGCAATGAGAGCACAATAGTGCCTCTTCTTACAAGAAAACAACTCTTGCTCGTAGGACCAGAAACTGCATTTGATTCAATCCTCTTAGTACTGGGAAACAAACGCTAGCTCGCCTTACAAGAAACACTTTCTGCTATTGAGAATAGGGCACACATCTACTCTACTGTGTTTCCTATGGGGTCCAAACAGTGAGCTTGCTCAGAACAAAAGAACTGTGCTTCCTACACACACAGGTCATATCTAGTTCAACTCTGCTTAGGAAACTGACAAAAACAGTAGCTCCTCTTCAGTCCAATACACTGTACTTGCTGGGAACAGACGCGAGGGCTATTTGCACTGTGTATGACAGTGGGAGCAGAATAGTGACTGTTCTTACCAGAAAACAACTCTTGCTCGTAGGACCAGAAACTGCATGTGATTCAACTCCATTTAGAACTGGGAAACAAACGCTAGCTCGCCTTACAAGAAACATACTCTGCTTTTGAGAAAAGAGCACTCTTCTACTCTACTGTGTTTCCTATGGGATCCAAACAGTGAGCTTGCTCAGAACAAAAGAACTGTGCTTCCTACACACACGGGCCATATCTAGTTCAAATTTGCTTAGGAAACTGACAAGAACAGTCGCTCCTCTTCAGTCCAATACACTGTACTTGCTGGGAACAGACGCGAGTCCTATTTGCACTGTGTATGTCAATGGGAGCACAATAGTGACTTTCCTTACCAGAAAACAACTCTTGCTCATAGGTTCAGAAACTGCATGTGATTCAACTCCATTTAGGACTGGGAAACAAACTCTAGCTCGCCTTACAAGAAACACACTCAGCTTTTGAGGAAAGGGCACTCTTCTACTCTACTGTGTTTCCTATAAGGCCAGAACAGTGAGCTTGCTGAGTACAAAAGAACTGTGCTTCCTACGAACATGCGCCATATCTAGTTCAACTCTGCTTAGGAACCTGACAAGAACAGTAGATCCTCTTCAGTCCAATACACTGTACATGCTGGGAACAGAGGCCAGTGCTATTTGCCCTGAGTATGACAATGGGAGCGCAATAGTGACTCTTATTACCAGAAAAAACTCTTGCTCGTAGGACCAGAAACTGCATGTGATTCAACTCCATGTAGGACTCGGAAACAAACGCTAGCTCGCCTTACGAGAAACACAATCTGCTTTTGAGAAAAGAGCACTCTTCAACTCTACTGTGTTTCCTATGGGGTCCAAACAGTGAGCTTGCTCAGAACAAAAGAACTGTGCTTCCTACACACACGGGCCATATCTAGTTCAACTCTGATTAGGAAACTGAGAAGAACAGTAGATCCTCTTCAATCCAATACGCTGTACATGCTGGGTACAGACGCCAGTGCTATTTGCACTGTGTATGGCAATGGGAGCGCAATAGTGACTCTTCTTACCAGAAAACAACTCTTGTTCGTAGGACAAGAAACTGCATGTGATTCAACTCCATTTAGGACTGGGAAACAAATGCTAGCTCGCCTTACAAGAAACACACTCTGCTTTTGAGAAAAGAGCACTCTTCTACTCTACTGTGTTTCCTATTGGGCCAGAACAGTGAGCTTGCTGAGTACAAAAGAAATGTGCTTCCTACACACATGGGCCATATCTAGTTCAACTCTGCTTAGGAAACTGACAAGAACAGTAGATCCTCTTCAGTCCAATACACTGTACTTCCTGAGAACAGACTCCAGGGCTATTTGCACTGTGTATGGCAAGGGGAGCACAATAGTGACTCTTCTTACCAGAAAACAAGTCTTGCTCGTAGGACCAGAATCTGCATGTGTATTTCAACTCCATTTAGGACTGGGAAACAAACGCTAGCTGGCCTTACAAGAAACACACTCTGCTTTTGAGAAAAATGCACTCTTCTACTCTACTGTGTTTCCTATGGGGTCCGAACAGTGAGCTTGCTCAGAACAAATGAACTGTGCTTCCTACACACACGAGCCATATCTAGTTCAAGTCTGCTTAGGAAACTGACAAGAACAGTAGCTCCTCTTCAGTCCAATACACTGTACTTACTGGGAACAGACGCGAGTGCTATTTGCACTGTGTACGGCAATGGGAGCACAATAGTGACTCCTCTTACAAGAAAACAACTCTTGCTCCTAGGACCAGAAACTGCAATTGATTCAATCCACTTAGGACTGGGAAACAAACGCTAGCTCGCCTTACAAGAAACATGCTCTGCTTTTGAGAATAGGGCACACATCTACTCTACTGTGTTTCCTATGCGGTCCAAACAGTGAGCTTGCTCAGAACAAAAGAACTGTGCTTCCTACACACACGGGCCATATCTAGTTCAACTCTGCTTAGGAACCTGACTAGAAAAGTAGCACCTCTTCAGTCCAATACACTGTACATGCTGGGAACAGACGCCACTGCTATTTGCCCTGTGCAAGACAATGGGAGCACAATATTGACTCTTCTTACCAGAAAAAACTCTTGCTCGTAGGACCAGAAACTGCATGTGATTCAACTCCATTTAGGAATAGAAACAAACGCTAGCTCGCCTTACAAGAAACACACTCTGCTTTTGAGAAAAGAGCACTCTTCTACTCAACTGTGTTTCCTACAGGGCCAGAACAGTGAGCTTGCTGAGTACAAAAGAACTGTGCTTCCTACACACATGGACCATACCTAGTTCAACTCTGCTTAGGAACCTGACAAGAACAGTAGATCCTCTTTAGTCCAATACACTGTACATGCTGGGAACAGAGGCCAGTGCTCTTTGCCCTGAGTATGACAATGGGAGCACAATAGTGACTCTTATTACCAGAAAAAACTCTTGCTCGTTTTACCAGAAACTGCATGTGATTCAACTCCATTTAGGACTGGGAAACAAACGCTAGCTCGCCTTACAAGAAACACATTTTGCTTTTGAGAAAAGAGCACTCTTCTACTCTACTGTGTTTCCTATAGGGCCAGAACAGTGAGGGTGCTCAGAACAAAAGAACTGTGCTTCCTACACACACGGGCCATATCTAGTTCAATTCTGCTTAGGAATCTGACAAGAACAGTAGCTTCTCTTCAGTCCAATACACTGTACTTGCTAGGAACAGACGCGAGTGCTAATTGCACTGTGTATGGCAATGGGTGCGCAATAGTGACTTTCCTTACCAGAAAACAACTCTTGTTCATAGGAACGGAAACAGCATGTGATTCAACTCCATTTAGGACTGCGAAACAAACGCTAGCTCGCCTTACAAAAAACACACTCTGCTTTTGAGGAAAGAGCACTCTTCTACTCTACTGTGTTTCCTATAGGGCCAGAACAGTGAGCTTGCTGAGTACAAAAGAACTGTGTTTCCTACACACATGGGCCTTATCTAGTTCAACTCTGCTTAGGAAACTGACAAGAACAGTAGCTCCTCTTCAGTCCAATACACTGTACTTGCTGGGAACAGACGTGAGTGGTAATTGCACTGTGTATGGCAAAGGGAGCGCAATAGTGACTCTTCTTACCAGAAAACAACTCTTGCTCGTAGGACCAGAACCTGGATGTGATTCAACTCCATTTAGGATTGGGAAGCAAATGCTAGCTCGCCTTACAAGAAACACACTCTGCTTTTGAGAAAAGAGCACTCTTCTACTCTACTGTGTTTCCTATGGGATCCAAACAGTGAGCTTGCTCAGAACAAAAGAACTGTGCTTCCTACACACACGGGCCATATCTAGTTCAAATTTGCTTAGGAAACTGACAAGAAAAGTAGCTCCTCTTCAGTCCAATACACTCTACTTGCTGGGAACAGACGCGAGTGCTATTTGCACTGTGTTTGGCAATGGGAGCACAATAGTGACTTTCCTTACCAGAAAACAACTCTTGTTCGTAGGAACGGAAACTGCATGTGATTCAACTCCATTTAGGACTGGGAAACAAACTCTAGCTGGCCTTACAAGAAACACACTCTGCTTTGGAGGAAAGAGCACACTTCTAATCTACTTTGTTTCCTATAGTGCAAGAACAGTGAGCTTGCTGAGTACAAAAGAACTGTGCTTCCTACACACATGGGCCATATCTAGTTCAACTCTGCTTAGGAACCTGACAAGAACAGTAGATCCTCTTTAGTCCAATACACTGTACATGCTGGGAACAGAGGCCAGTGCTATTTGCCCTGAGTATGACAATGGGAGCGCAATAGTGACTCTTATTACCAGACAAAACTCTTGCTCGTAGGACCAGAAACTGCAGGTGATTCAACTCCATTTAGGACTGGGAAACAAACGCTACCTTGCCCTACAAGAAACACACTCTGCTTTTGAGAAAAGAGCACTCTTCTACTCTACTGTGTTTCCTATGGGGTCCAAACAGTGAGCTTGCTCAGAGCAAAAGAACTGTGCATCCTACACCCACGGGCCATATCTAGTTCAATTCTGCTTATGAAACTAACAAGAACAGTAGCTCCTCTTCAGTCCAATACACTGTACTTGCTGGGAACAGACACGAGTGCTATTTGCACTGTGTATGGCAATGGGAGTGCAATAGTGACTTTCCTTACAGGAAAAAAACTCTTGCTCGTAGGAACGGAAACTGCATGTGATTCAACTCCATTTAGGACTGCGAAACAAAGGCTAGCTCGCCTTACAAAAAACACACTCTGTTTTTGAGGAAAGAGCACTTTTCTACTCTACTGTGTTTCCTATAGGGCCAGAACAGTGAGCTCGCTGAGTACAAAAGAACTGAGCTTCCTACACACATGGGCCATATCTAGTTCAACTCTGCTTAGGAACCTGACAAGAACAGAAGATCCTCTTTAGTCCAATACACTGTACATGCTGGGAACAGAGGCCAGTGCTATTTGCCCTGAGTATGACAATGGGAGCGCAATAGTGACTCTTTTTACCAGAAAAACCTCTTGCTCGTAGGACCAGAAACTGCATGTGATTCAACTCCATTTAGGACTGGGAAACAAACGCTAGCTCGCCTTACAAGAAACACACTCTGCTTTTGAGAAAAATGCACTCTTCTACTCTACTGTGTTTCCTATGGGGTTCGAAATGTGAGCTTGCTCAGAACAAAAGAACTGTGCTTCCTACACACACGGGCCACATCTAGTTCAACTCTGCTTTGGAAACTGAAAAGAAGAGAAGATCCTCTTCAGTCCAATACGCTGTACATGCTGGGTACAGACGCCAGTGCTATTTGCATTGTGTATGGCAATGGGAGCGCAACAGTGACTCTTCTTACCAGAAAACAACTCTTGCTCGTAGGACCAGAAACTGCATGTGATTCAACTCCATTTAGGACTGGGAAACAAACGCTAGCTCGCCTTACAAGAAACACACTCTGCTTTTGAGAAAAGAGCACTCTTCTACTCTACTGTGTTTCCTATGGGGTCCAAACAGTGAGATTGCTCAGAACAAAAGAACTGTGCTTACTACACACACGGGCCATATCTAGTTCAATTCTGCTTAGGAAACTGAGAAGAACAGTAGCTCCTCTTCAGTCCAATACACTGTACTTGCTGGGAACAGACGCGAGTGCTATTTGCACTGTGTATGTCAATGGAGCGCAATAGTGACTTTCCTTACCCGTAAACAACTCTTGCTCATAGGAATGGAAACTGCATGTGATTCAACTCCATTTAGGACTTCGAAACGAACGCTACCTCGCCTAACAAAAAACACACTCTGCTTTTGAGGAAAGAGCACTCTTCTCTACTGTGTTTCCTATAGGGCCAGAACAGTGAGCTTGCTGAGTACAAAAGAACTGTGCTTCCTACACACATGGGCCATATCTAGTTCAACTCTGCTTAGGAACCTGACAAGTACAGTAGATCCTCTTTAGTCCAATACACTGTACATGCTGGGAACAGAGGCCAGTGCTATTTGCCCTGAGTATTACAATGGGAGCGCAATAGTGACTCTTATTACCAGAAAAAACTCTTGCTCGTAGGACCAGAAACTGCATGTGATTCAACTCCATTTAGGACTGGGAAACAAACGCTAGCTCGCCTTATAAGAAACACACTCTGCTTTTGAGAAAAGAGCACTCTTCTACTCTACTGTGTTTCCTATAGGGCCAGTACAGTGAGCTTGCTCAGAACAAAAGAACTGTGCTTCCTACACAAATGGCCATATCCAGTTCAATTCTGCTTAGGAAATTGACAAGAACAGTAGCTCCTCTTCAGTCCAATACACTGTACTTGCTGGGAACAGATGCGAGTGCTATTTGCACTGTGTTTGACAATGGGAGCGCAAATGTGACTTCCCTTACCAGAAAACAACTCTTGCGCGTAGGACCAAAAACTGCATGTGATTCAACTCCATTTAGGACTGGGAAACAAGCACTAGCTCGCCTTACAAGAAACATACTCTGCTTTTGAGAAAAGAGCACTCTTCTACTCTACCCTGTTTCTTATAGAGCCAGAACAGTGAACTTTCTCAGAACAAAAGAACTGTGCTTCCTGAACACACGGGCCATATCTAGTTCAACTCTGCTTAGGAAACTGACAAGAACAGTAGCTCCTCTTCAGTCCAATACACTGTACTTGCTGGGAACAGACACGAGTGCTATTTGCACTGTGTACGGCATTTGGAGCGCAATAGTGACTCCTTTTACCAGAACCACACTTGCTCGTAGGACCAGAAACTGCATTTGATTCAAGTCCATTTAGGACTGGGAAACAAACGCTAGCTCGCCATACAAGAAACACACTCTGCTTTTGAGAAAAGAGCACTCTTCTACTCTAATGTGTTTCCTATGGGGTCCAAACAGTGAGCTTGCTCAGAACAAAAGAACTGTGCTTCCTACACACACGGGCAATATCTAGTTCAGTTCTGCTTAGGAAACTGACAACAACAGTAGCTCCTCTTCAGTCCAATACACTGTACTTGCTAGGAACAGACGCGAGTGCTCTTTGCACTGTGTATGGCAATGGGAGCGCAATAGTGACTTTCCTTACCAGAAAACAACTCTTGCTCGTAGGAACGCAAACTGCATGAGATTCAACTCCATTTAGGACTGGGAAACAAACTCTAGCTCACCTTACAAGAAACACACTCTGCTTTGGAGGAAAGAGCACTCTTCTACTCTACTGTGTTTCCTATAGGGCCAGAAAAGTGAGCTTGCTGAGTACAAAAGAACTGTGCTTCCTACACACATGGGCCATATCTAGTTCAACTCTGCTTAGGAACCTGACAAGAACAGTAGCTCCTCTTCAGTCCAATACACTGTACTTGCTAGAAACAGAAGCGAGTGCTATTTGTACTGTGTATGGCAATGGGAGCGCAATAGTGACTCTTCTTACTAGAAAACAACTCTTGCTCATAGGACCAAAAACTGCATTTGATTCAACTCCATTTAGGACTGGGAAACAAATGCTAGCTCGCCTTACAAGAAACACACACTGCTTTTGAGAAAAGAGCACTCTTCTACTCTACTGTGTTTCCTATGGGGTCCAAACAGTGAGCTTGCTCAGAACAAAAGAACTGTGCTTCCTACACACATGGGCCATATCTAGTTCAATTCTGCTTAGGAAACTGACAAGAACAGTAGCTCCTCTTCAGTCCAATACACTGTACTTGCTGGGAACAGACGCGAGTGCTCTTTGCACTGTGTATGTCAAAGGGAGCACAATAGTGACTCTTCTTAAAAGAAAACAACTCTAGCTCATAGGACCAGAAACTGCATGTGTGTTTGAACTCCATTTAAAACTGGGAAACAAATGCTAGCTCGCCTTACAAGAAACACACTCTGCTTTTGATAAAAGAGCACTCTTCTACTCTACTGTGTTTCCTATGGGGTTCGAACACTGAGCTTGCTCAGAACAAATGAACTGTGCTTCCTACACACACAGGCCATATCTAGTTCAACTCTGCTTAGGAAACTGACAAGAACAGGAGCTCCTCTTCAGTTCAATACACTGTACTTGCTGGGAACAGACGCGAGGGCTATTTGCACTGTGTACGGCAATGGGAGCACAATAGTGACTCTTCTTACCAGAAAACAAGTCTTGCTCTTTGGAACAGAAACTGCATTTGATTCAATCCACTTAGGACTGGGAAACAAATGCTAGCTCGCCTTACAAGAAACACACTCTGCTTTTGAGAATAGGGCACACATCTTCTCTACTGTGTTTCCTATGGGGTCCAAACAGTGAGCTTGCTCAGAACAAAAGAATTTTGCTTAATACACACACGCCATATCTTGTTCAATTCTGCTTAGGAAACTGACAAGAACAGTAGAACCTCTTCAGTCCAATACACTGTACATGCTGGCAACAGACGCCAGTGCTATTTGCCCTGTGTGTGAAAATGGGAGTGCAATAGTGACTCTTCTTACCAGAAAACAACTCTTGCTTGTATGACCAGAAACTGCATGTGATTCAACTCCATTTAGGACTGGGAAACAAACGCTAGCTCGCCTTACAAGAAACACACTCTGCTTTAGAGAAAAGAGCACACTTCTACTCTACTGTGTTTCCTATAGGGCCAGAACAGTGAGCTTGCTCAGAACAAAGAACTGTACTTCCTACATACACGGGCCATATCAAGTTCAACTCTGCTTAGGAAACTGAGAAGAAAAGTAGCTCTTCTTCAGTCCAATACACTGTATATGCTGAGAACAGACACGAGTGCTATTTGCACTGTGTATGGCAATGAGAGCACAATAGTGACATTCATTACTAGAAACCAACTCTTGCTCATAGGACCAAAAACTTCATGTGATTCAACTCCATTTAGAACTGGGAAATAAATGCAAGCTCACCTTACAAGAAACACACTCTGCTTTTGAGAAAAGAGCACTCTTCTACTCTACTGTGTTTCCTGGAGGGCCAGCAGAGTGAGCTTGCACACAACAAAAGAAGTGTGCTTCCTACACACACAGATATATCTAGTTCAATTCAGCTTAGGAAACTGACAAGAACAGTATACCCTCTTCAGCCAAATACACTGCACATGCTGAAAACAGACACCAGTGCTATTTGCCCTGTGTATGACAATCGGAGCGCAATAGTGACTCTTCTTACCAGAAAACAACTCTTGCTCGTAGGACCAGGAACTGCATGTGATTCAACTCCATTTAGGACTGGGAAACAAACGCTAGCTTGCCGTACACGAAACACACTCTGCTTTTGAGAAAAGAGCACTCTTCTACTCTACTGTGTTTTCTATGGGGTCCGAACAGTGAGCTTGCTGAGAACAAAAGAACTGTGCTTCCTACACACGGGCCATATCTAGTTCAACTCTGCTTAGGAAACTGACAAGAACAGTAGTCCTCTTCAGTCCAATACACTGTACTTGCTGGGAACAGACGCAACGGCTGTTTGCACTGTGTATGGCAAAGGGAGCGCAATAGTGACTCTTCTTACCAGAAAACATCTCTTGCTCGTAGGACGAAAAACTGCATTTGATTCAACTCCATTTAGGACTGGGAAACAAACCAAAGCTCGCCTTACAAGAAACACACGCTGCTTTTGAGAAAAGAGCCCTCTTCTACTCTACTGTGTTTCCTAAGGGGTCAGAACAGTGAGCTTGCTGAGAACAAAAGAACTGTGCTTCCTACACACACGGGCCATATCTAGTTCAACTCTGCTTAGGAAACTCAGAAGAACAGTAGCTCCTCTTCAGTCCAATACACTGTACTTGCTGGGAACAGACGGGAGGGCTATTTGCACTGTGAATGGCAAAGGAAGCACAATAGTGACTCTTCTTACCAGAAAACAACTCTTGCTCTTAGGACCAGAAACTGCATATGATTCAGCTCCATTTAGGACTGGGAAACAAACGCTAGCTCGCCTTACAAGAAACACACTCTGCTTTTTAGAAAAGAGCACTCTTCTACTCTACTGTGTTTCCTATAGGGCCAGAACAGTGAGCTTGCTCAGAACAAAAGAACTGTGCTTCCTACACACACGGGCAATATATAGTTCAACTCTGCTTTGGAAACTGACGAGAACAGTAGCTCCTCTTCAGTCCAATACACTGTACTTGCTGGGAACAGACACCAGTGCGATTAGCACTGTGTACAGCAATGGGACCGCAATAGTGACTCTTCTTACCAGAAAACAACTCTTGCTCGTAGGACCAGAAACTCCATGTGATTCAACTCCATTTAGGACTGGGAAACAAACACTAGCTTGCCTTACAAGAAACACATTCTGCTTTTGAGAAAAGAGCACTCTTCTACTCTACTGTGTTTCCTTTGGTGCCAGAATAGTGAGCTTGCTCAGAACAAAAGAACTGTGCTTCCTACACACGGGCCATATCTAGTTCAACTCTGCTTAGGAAACTGACAAGAACAGTAGCTCCTCTTCAGTCCAATACAGTGTACTTGCTCGGGACAGATGCCAGGGCTATTTGCACTGTGTATGGCAAAGGGAGCGCAATAGTGACTCTTCTAACCAGAACACAACTCTTGCTCGTAGGACCTGAAACTGCATGTGTATTTGAACTCCATTTAGGACTGGGAAAAAAACGCTAGCTCGCCTTACAAGAAACACACTATGCTTTTCAGAAAAGAACACTCTTCTACTCTACTGTGTTTCCTATGTGGTTTGAAGAGTGAGCTTGATCAGAACAAAAGAACTGTGCTTCCTACACACACGGGCCATATCTAGTTCAACTCTGCTTAGGAAACTGACAAGAACAGTAGCTCCTCTTCAGTCCAATACACTGTACTTCCTGGAAACAAACACGAGTGCTATTTGTACTGTGTATGTCAATGGGAGCACAATAGTTACTCTTCTTACCAGAAAACAACTCTTGCTCGTAGGACCAGAAACTGCATGTGATTCCACTCCATTTAGGACTGGGAAACAAACGCTAGCTCGCCTTACAAGAAACACACTCTGCTTTTGAGAAAAGAGCACTCTTCTACTCTACTGTGTTTCCTATAGGGCCAGAACAGTGAGCTCTCTTAGAACAAAAGAACTGTGCTTCCTACACACATGGGCCATATCTGGTTCAATTCTGCTTAGGAAACTGACAAGAACAGTAGCTCCTCTTCAGTCCAATACACTGTACTTGTTGGGAACAGATGCGAGTGCTATTTGCATTGTGTATGGCAAAGGGAGCGCAATAGTGACTCTTCTTACCAGAAAACAACTCTTGCTCGTAAGACCAGAAACTGCATGTGTATTTCAACTCCATTTAGGACTGGGAAACAAATGCTAGCTCGCCTTACAAGAAACACACTCTGCTTTTGAGAAAAGAGCACTCTTCTACTCTACTGTGTTTCCTAGGGGTTCAAACAGTGAGCTTGCTCAGAACAAAAGGACTGTGCTTACTACACGCACGGGCCATATCTAGTTCAACTCTGTTAGGAAACTGACAAGAACAGTAGCTCTTCTTCAGACCAATACACTGTACTTGCGTTAAACAAACGCGAGTGCTATTTGTACTGTGTCTGGTATGGGAGCGCAATAGTGACTCTTCTTACCAGAAAACAACTCTTGCTCGAAGGACCAAAACTGCATTTGATTCAACTCCATTTAGGACTGAGAAACAAACGCTAGCTCGTCTTACAAGAAACACACTCTCCTTTCTGAAAAGAGCACTCTTCTACTCTACTGTGTTTCCTATGTGGTCTGAACAGTGAGCTTGCTCAGAACAAAAAAACTGTGCTTCCTACACACACGGGAGATATCTAGTTCAACTCTGCTTAGGAAACTGACAAGAAAAGTAGCTCCTCTTCAGTCCAATACACTGTACTTGCTGGGAACAGACGCGAGTGCTATTTGCACTGTGTATGACATTGGGAGCGCAATAGTGACTTTCCTTACCAGAAAACAACTCTTGCTCGTAGGACCAAAAACTGCATGTGATTCAACTCCATTTAGGAATGGGAAAAAAAAACGCTAGCTCACCTTACAAGAAACACACTCTGCTTTTGAGAAAACAGCACTCTTCTACTCTATTGTGTTTCCTATAGCGCCAGAACAGTGAGCTTGCTGAGTACAAAAGAACTGTGCTTCCTACACACATGGGCCATATCTAGTTCAACTCTGCTTAGGAACCTGACAAGAACAGTAGCTCCTCTTCAGTCCAATGCACTGTACTTGCTAGAAACAGAAGCGAGTGCTATTTGTACTGTGTATGGCAATGGGAGCGCAATAGTGACTCTTCTTACTAGAAAACAACTCTTGCTCGTAGGACCAAAAACTGCATTTGATTCAACTCCATTTAGGACTGGGAAACAAATGCTAGCTCGCCTTACAAGAAACACACACTGCTTTTGAGAAAAGAGCACTCTTCTACTCTACTGTGTTTCCTATGGGGTCCAAACAGTGAGCTTGCTCAGAACAAAAGAACTGTACTTCCTACACACATGGGCCATATCTAGTTCAATTCTGCTTAGGAAACTGACAAGAACAGTAGCTCCTCTTCAGTCCAATACACTGTACTTGCTGGGAACAGACGCGAGTGCTATTTGCACTGTGTATGTCAAAGGGAGCACAATAGTGACTCTTCTTACCAGAAAACAACTCTAGCTCATAGGACCAGAAACTGCATGTGTGTTTGAACTCCATTTAAAACTGGGAAACAAATGCTAGCTCGCCTTACAAGAAACACACTCTGCTTTTGATAAAAGAGCACTCTTCTACTCTACTGTGTTTCCTATGGGGTTCGAACACTGAGCTTGCTCAGAACAAATGAACTGTGCTTCCTACACACACAGGCCATATCTAGTTCAACTCTGCTTAGGAAACTGACAAGAACAGGAGCTCCTCTTCAGTTCAATACACTGTACTTGCTGGGAACAGACGCGAGGGCTATTTGCACTGTGTACGGCAATGGGAGCACAATAGTGACTCTTCTTACCAGAAAACAACTCTTGCTCTTAGGAAGAGAAACTGCATTTGATTCAATCCACTTAGGACTGGGAAACAAATGCTAGCTCGCCTTACAAGAAACATGCTCTGCTTTTGAGAATAGAGCACACATCTTCTCTACTGTGTTTCCTATGGGGTCCAAACAGTGAGCTTGCTCAGAACAAAAGAATTTTGCTTAATACACACACAGGCCATATCTTGTTCAATTCTGCTTAGGAAACTGACAAGAACAGTAGAACCTCTTCAGTCCAATACACTGTACATGCTGGCAACAGACGCCAGTGCTATTTGCCCTGTGTGTGAAAATGGGAGTGCAATAGTGACTCTTCTAACCAGAAAACAACTCTTGCTTGTATGACCAGAAACTGCATGTGATTCAACTCCATTTAGGACTGGGAAACAAACGCTAGCTCGCCTTACAAGAAACACACTCTGCTTTAGAGAAAAGAGCACTCTTCTACTCTACTGTGTTTCCTATAGGGCCAGAACAGTGAGCTTGCTCAGAACAAAAGAACTGTACTTCCTACATACACGGGCCATATCAAGTTCAACTCTGCTTAGGAAACTGAGAAGAAAAGTAGCTCTTCCTCAGTCCAATACACTGTATATGCTGAGAACAGTCGCGAGTGCAATTTGCACTGTGTATGGCAATGAGAGCACAATAGTGACATTCATTACTAGAAACCAACTCTTGCTCATAGGACCAAAAACTTCATGTGATTCAACTCCATTTAGAACTGGGAAATAAATGCTAGCTCACCTTACAAGAAACACACTCTGCTTTTGAGAAAAGAGCACTATTCTACTCTACTGTGTTTCCTTGAGGGCCAGCACAGTGAGCTTGCACACAACAAAAGAAGTGTGCTTCCTACACACACAGATATATCTAGTTCAATTCAGCTTAGGAAACTGACAAGAACAGTATACCCTCTTCAGTCAAATACACTGCACATGCTGGGAGCAGACACCAGTGCTATTTGCCCTGTGTATGACAATCGGAGCGCAATAGTGACTCTTCTTACCAGAAAACAACTCTTGCTCGTAGGACCAGGAACTGCATGTGATTCAACTCCATTTAGGACTGGGAAACAAACGCTAGCATGCCGTACAAGAAACACACTCTGCTTTTGAGAAAAGAGCACTCTTCTACTCTACTGTGTTTTCTATGGGGTCCGAACAGTGAGCTTGCTGAGAACAAAAGAACTGTGCTTCCTACACACACGGGCCATATCTAGTTCAACTCTGCTTAGGAAATTGACAAGAACAGTAGTCCTCTTCAGTCCAATACACTGTACTTGCTGGGAACAGACGCAACGGCTGTTTGCACTGTGTATGGCAAAGGGAGCGCAATAGTGACTCTTCTTACCAGAAAACATCTCTTGCTCGTAGGACGAAAAACTGCATTTGATTCAACTCCATTTAGGACTGGGAAACAAACCAAAGCTCGCCTTACAAGAAACACACGCTGCTTTTGAGAAAAGAGCACTCTTCTACTCTACTGTGTTTCCTATGGGGTCCGAACAGTGAGCTTGCTGAGAACAAAAGAACTGTGCTTCCTACACACAGGGGCCATATCTAGTTCAACTCTGCTTAGGAAACTCAGAAGAACAGTAGCTCCTCTTCAGTCCAATACACTGTACTTGCTGGGAACAGACGCGAGGGCTATTTGCACTGTGAATGGCAAAGGAAGCACAATAGTGACTCTTCTTACCAGAAAACAACTCTTGCTCTTAGGACCAGAAACTGCATATGATTCAGCACCATTTAGGACTGGGAAACAAACGCTAGCTCGCCTTACAAGAAACACACTCTGCTTTTTAGAAAAGAGCACTGTTCTACTCTACTGTGTTTCCTATAGGGCCAGAACTGTGAGCTTGCTCAGAACAAAAGAACTGTGCTTCCTACACACATGGGCGATATCTAGTTCAACTCTGCTTTGGAAACTGACGAGAACAGTAGCTCCTCTTCAGTCCAATACACTGTACTTGCTGGGAACAGACACCAGTGCGATTAGCACTGTGTACGGCAATGGGACCGCAATAGTGACTCTTCTTACCAGAAAACAACTCTTGCTCGTAGGACCAGAAACTCCATGTGATTCAACTCCATTTAGGACTGGGAAACAAACACTAGCTTGCCTTACAAGAAACACATTCTGCTTTTGAGAAAAGAGCACTCTTCTACTCTACTGTGTTTCCTTTGGTGCCAGAATAGTGAGCTTGCTCAGAACAAAAGAACTGTGCTTCCTACACACGGGCCATATCTAGTTCAACTCTGCTTAGGAAACTGACAAGAACAGTAGCTCCTCTTCAGTCCAATACAGTGTACTTGCTCGGGACAGATGCCAGGGCTATTTGCACTGTGTATGGCAAAGGGAGCGCAATAGTGACTCTTCTAACCAGAACACAACTCTTGCTCGTAGGACCTGAAACTGCATGTGTATTTGAACTCCATTTAGAACTGGGAAAAAAACGCTAGCTCGCCTTACAAGAAACACACTATGCTTTTCAGAAAAGAACACTCTTCTACTCTACTGTGTTTCCTATGTGGTTTGAAGAGTGAACTTGATCAGAACAAAAGAACTGTGCTTCCTACACACACGGGCCATAACTAGTTCAACTCTGCTTAGAAAACTGACAAGAACAGTAGCTCCTCTTCAGTCCAATACACTGTACTTCCTGGAAACAGACATGAGTGTTATTTGTACTGTGTATGTCAATGGGAGCACAATAGTTACTCTTCTTACCAGAAAACAACTCTTGCTCGTAGGACCAGAAACTGCATGTGATTCCACTCCATTTAGGACTGGGAAACAAACGCTAGCTCGCCTTACAAGAAACACACTCTGCTTTTGAGAAAAGAGCACTCTTCTACTCTACTGTGTTTCCTATAGGGCCAGAACAGTGAGCTTTCTCAGAACAAAAGAACTGTGCTTCCTACACACATGGGCCATATCTAGTTCAATTCTGCTTAGGAAACTGACAAGAACAGTAGCTCCTCTTCAGTCCAATACACTGTACTTGTTGGGAACAGATGCGAGTGCTATTTGCATTGTGTATGGCAAAGGGAGCGCAATAGTGACTCTTCTTACCAGAAAACAACTCTTGCTCGTAAGACCAGAAACTGCATGTGTATTTCAACTCCATTTAGGACTGGGAAACAAATGCTAGCTCGCCTTACAAGAAACACACTCTGCTTTTGAGAAAAGAGCACTCTTCTACTCTACTGTGTTTCCTAGGGGTTCAAACAGTGAGCTTGCTAAGAACAAAAGGACTGTGCTTACTACACGCACGGGCCATATCTAGTTCAACTCTGTTAGGAAACTGACAAGAACAGTAGCTCTTCTTCAGACAAATACACTGTACTTGCGTTAAACAAACGCGAGTGCTATTTGTACTGTGTCTGGCAATGGGAGCGCAATAGTGACTCTTCTTACCAGAAAACAACTCTTGCTCGAAGGACCAAAACTGCATTTGATTCAACTCCATTTAGGACTGAGAAACAAACGCTAGCTCGTCTTACAAGAAACACACTCTCCTTTCTGAAAAGAGCACTCTTCTACTCTACTGTGTTTCCTATGTGGTCCGAACAGTGAGCTTGCTCAGAACAAAAAAACTGTGCTTCCTACACACACGGGAGATATCTAGTTCAACTCTGCTTAGGAAACTGACAAGAAAAGTAGCTCCTCTTCAGTCCAATACACTGTACTTGCTGGGAACAGACGCGAGTGCTATTTGCACTGTGTATGGCATTGGGAGCGCAATAGAGACTTTCCTTACCAGAAAACAACTCTTGCTCGTAGGACCAAAAACTGCATGTGATTCAACTCCATTTAGGAATGGGAAAAAAAACGATAGCTCACCTTACAAGAAACACACTCTGCTTTTGAGAAAAGAGCACTCTTCTACTCTACTGTGTTTCCTACGGGGTTCGAACAGTGAGCTTGCTCAGAACAAAAGAACTGTGCTTCCTACACACACGGGCCATATCTAGTTCAACTCTGCTTAGGAAACTGACAAGAACAGTAGCTCCTCTTCAGTCCAATACACTGTACTTGCTGGGAAAAGACACGAGTGCTATTTGTACTGTGTATTGTAATGGGAGCACAACAGTGACTCTTCTTACCAGAAAACAACTCTTGCTCGTAGGACCAAAAACTGCATTTGATTCAACTCCATTTAGGACTGGGAAACAAACGCTAGCTCGCCTTACAAGAAACACACTCTGCTTTTGAGAAAAGAGCACTCTTCTAATTTACTGTGTTTCCTATAAGGCTTGAACAGTGAGCTTTCTCAGAACAAAAGAAATGTGCTTCCTACACACACGGTCCATATCTAGTTCAACTCTGCTTAGGAAACTGACGAGAACAGTAGCTCCTCTTCAGTCCAATACACTGTACTTGCTGGGAACAGACGCGAGAGCTATTTGCACTGTGTACGGCAAGGGGGCACAATAGTGACTCTTCTTGCCAGAAAACAACTCTTGCTCTTAGGACCAGAAACTGCATTGATTCAATCCACTTCGGACTGGGAAACAAACGCTAGCTCGCCTTACAAGAAACACGCTCTGCTTTTGAGAATAGGGCACACATCTTCTCTACTGTGTTTCCTATGGGGTCCAAACAGTGAGCTTGCCCAGAACAAAAGATTTGTGCTTCCTACACACAAGGGTCATATCTAGTTCAACTCTGCTTAGGAAATTGACAAGAACAGTAGCTTCTCTTCAGTCCAATACACTGTACTTGCTGGGACCAGACGCGATTGCTATTTGCACTGTGTATGGCAATGGGAGCGCAATAGTGACTTTCCTTACCAGAAAACAACTCTTGCTCGTAGGACCTGAAACTGCATGTGATTCAACTCCATTTAGGACTGGAGCTAGCTCGCCTTACAAGAAACACACTCTGCTTTTGAGAAATAAGCACTATTCTACTCTCCTGTGTTTCTTATAGGGCCAAAATAGTGAGCTTGCTCAGAACAAAAGAACTGTGCTTCCTACACACTCCCGCCATATCTAATTCAACTCTGCTTAGGAAAATGACAAGAACAGTAGCTCCTCTTCAGCCCAATACACTGTAATTGCTAGGAACAGATCCGAGTGCTATTTGCACTGTGTATGGCAATGGGAGCGCAATAGAGACTTTCCTTAACAGAAAACAACTCTTGCATGTAGGACTAAAAACTGCATGTGATTCAACTCCATTTAGAACTTGGAAACAAACGCTAGCTCTGCTCACAAGAAACACACTCTGCTTTTGAGAAAAGAACACTCTTCTACTCTACAGTGCTTCCTCTATGGCCAGAACAGTGAGCTTGCTCAGAACAAAAGGACTGTGCTTCCTACACACACGGGCCATATCTAGTTCAATTCTGCTTAAGAAACTGACGAGAACAGTATTCCCTCTTCAGTCAAATACACTGCACATGCTGGGAACAGGCACCAGTGCTATTTGTCCTGTGTATGGCAATGGGAGCACAATAGTGACTCTTCTTACCAGAAAACAACTCTTGCTCGTAGGACCAGAAACTGCATGTGATTCAACTCCATTTAGGACTGGGAAACAAACGCTAGCTCGCCTTACAAGAAACACACTCTGCTTTTGAGAAAAGAGCACTCTTCTACTCTACTGTGTTTCCTATAGGACCAGAAAAGAGAGCTTGCTCAGAACAAAAGAACTGGCTTCCTACATACACGGCCATATGTAGTTCAATTCTGCATAGGAAACTGACAAGAACAAAAGATTTTTTTCAGTCCAATACACTGTACATGCTGGGAAGAGAAACCAGTGCTATTTGCCCTGTGTATGACAATGGGAGCGCAATAGTGACTCTTTTTACCAGAAAAAACTCTTGCTCGTAGGACCAGAAACTGCATGTGATTCAACTCAATTTAGGACTGGGAAACAAACGCTAGCTCGCCTTACAAGAAACACACTCTGCTTTTGAGAATAGAGCACTCTTCTACTCTACAGTGTTTCCTATAGGGCGAGTACAGTGAGCTTGCTCAGAACAAAAGAACTGTGCTTCCTACACACAAGGGCCATATCTATTTCAACTCTGCTTAGGAAACTGACAAGAACAATAGCTCCTCTTCAGCCCAATACACTCTAATTGCTGGGAACAGACGCGAGTGCTATTTGCACTGTGTATGGCAATGGAAGCACAATAGTGACTTTCCTTACCAGAAAAACCTCTTGCTCGTAGGACCAGAAACTGCATGTGATTCAACTCCATTTAGGACTGGGAAACAAACGCTAGCTCGCCTTACAAGAAACACACTCTGCTTTTGAGGAAAGAGCACTCTTCTACTCTACTGTGTTTCCCATTGGGCCAGAACAGTGAGCTTGCTGAGAACAAAAAAACTGTGCTTCTTACCCACACGGGCCATATGTAGTTCAACTCTGCTTAGGAACCTGACAAGAACAGTAGATTCTCTTCAGTCGAATACACTGTACATGCTGGGAACAGACGCCAGTGCTAATTGCCCTGTGTATGGCAAAGGGAGTGCAATAGTGACTCTTCTAACCAGAAAACCACTCTTGCTCATAGGACCAGAAACTGCATGTGTACTTCAAGTCCATTTAGGACTGGGAAACAAATGCTAGCTCGCCTTACAAGAAACACACTCTGCTTTTGAGAAAAGAGCACTCTTCTACTCTACTGTGTTTCCTATGTGGTTCGAACAGTGAGCTTGCTCAGAACAAAAGAACTGTGCTTCCTACATACACGGGCCATATCTAGTTCAATTCTGCAAAGGAAACTAACAAGAACAGTAGCTACTCTTCAGTCCAATACACTGTACTTGCTGGGAACAGACGCTAGTGCTATTTGCACTGTGTATGGCAATGGGAGCGCAATAGTGACTCTTCTTACCAGAAAACAACTCTTGCTCTTAAGACCAAAAACTGCGTTTGATTCCACTCCATTTAGGACTGGGAAACAACCCTAGCTTGCCTTACAAGAAACACACTCTGCTTTTGAGAAAAGAGCACTCTTCTACTCTACTGTGTTTCCAATGGGGTCCGAACAGTGAGCTTGCTGAGAACAAAAGAACTGTGCTTCCTACACACACGGGCCATATCTAGTTCAATTCTGCTTACGAAACTGACAAGAACAGTAGCCTCTCTTCAGTCCAATACACTGTACTTGCTGGGAACAGACGCGAGTGCTATTTGCACTGTGTATGGCATAGGGAGCGCAAAATGGACTCTTCTTACCAGAATACAACTCTCGCTCGTAGGACCAGAAACTGCATGTGTATTTCAACTCCATTTAGGACTGGGAAACAAATGCTAGCTCGCCTACAAGAAACACACACTGCTTTTGAAAAAAGAGCACTCTTCTACTCTACTGTGTTTCCTATGGGGTCCAAACAGAGAACTTGCTCAGAACAAAAGAACTGTGCTTCCTACACCCGGGCCATAACTAGTTCAACTCTGCTGAGGAAACTGACAAGAGAAGTAGCTCCTCTTCAGTCCAATACACTGTACTTGCTGGCAACAGATGCCAGTGCTATTTGCACTGTGTATGGCAATGGGAGCGCAATAGTGACTTTCCTTACCAGAAAGCAACTCTTGCTCGTAGGACCAAAAACTGCATGTGATTCAACTCCACTTAGGACTGGGAAACAAATGCTAGCTCGCCTTACACGTAACACACTCTGCTTTTGAGGAAGGAGCACTCTTCTACTCTACAGTGTTTCCTTTAGCGCCAGAACAGTGAGCTTGCTCAGAACAAAAGAACTGTGCTTCCTACACACACGGCCATATCTAGTTCAATTATCCTTAGGAAACTGACAAGAACAGTAGATCATCTTCAGTCCAATACACTGTACTTGCTGGGAACAGACGTGAATGCTATTTGCCCTGTGTATGACAATGGGAGCGCAATTGTGACTCTTCATACCACAAAACAACTCTTGCTCATAGGACAAGAAACTGCATGTGATTCAACTCCATTTAGGATTGGGAAACAAACGCAAGCTCGCCTTACAAGAAACACACTCTACTTTTGAGAAAAGGGCACTCTTCTATTCTACTGTGTTTCCTATAGGACCAGAACAGTGAGCTTGCTCAGAACAAAAGAACTGTGCTTCCTACACACACGCGCCATATCTAGTTCAACTCTGCTTAGGAAACTGACGAGAACAGTAGATCCTCTTCAGTCCAATACACCGTACTTGCTGGGAACAGACGCGAGTGCTATTTGCACTGTGTACAGCAATGGGAGCAGAATAGTGACTTTCCATACCAGAAAACAACTCTTGCGTGTAGGACCAAAAACTGCATGTGATTCAACTCTACATAGGACTGGGAAACAAATGCTAGCTCGCCTTACAAGAAACACGCTCTGCTTTGAGAAAAGGTCACACTTCTACTCTACTGTGTTTCCTACAGGGTCCGAACAGTGAGCTTGCTCAGAACAAAAGAACTGTGCTTCCTACACATGGCCATATCTAGTTCAATTCTGCTCAGGAAACTGACAAGAACAGTAGATCCTCTTCAGTCCAATACACTGTACTTGCTGGGAACAGACGCCAGTGCTATTTGCATTGTGTATGAAAATGGGAGCGCAATAGTGACTCTTCTTACCAGAAAACAACTCTTGCTCGTAGGACCAGAAACTGTATGTGTACTTCAACTCCATTTAGGACTGGGAAACAAATGCTAGCTCGCCTTACAAGAAACACACTCTGCTTTTGAGAAAAGAGCACTCTTCTACTCTACTGTGTTTCCTATGGGGTTCGAACAGTGAGCTTGGTCAGAACAAAAGAAGTGTGCTTCCTACACACACGAGCCATATCTAGTTCAACTCTGCTTAGGAAACTGACAAGAACAGTAGCTCCTCTTCAGACCAATACACTGTACTTGCGTTAAACAAACGCGAGTGCTATATGTACTGTGTATGGCAATGGGAGCGCAATACTGACTCTTCTTACCAGAAACAACTCTTGCTCGTAGGACCAAAAATTGCATTTGATTCAACTCCATTTAGGACTGAGAAACAAACGCTAGCTCGCCTTAGAAGAAACACACTCTGCTTTTGAGAAAAGAGCCCTTTTCTACTCTACTGTGATTTATAGGGCCAGAACAGTGAGCTTGCTCAGAACAAAAGAACTTTGCTTCCTACACACACGGGCCATATCTAGTTCAATTCTCCTTAGGAAACTGACAAGAACAGTAGATCCTCTTCAGTCCAATACACTGTACTTATTGGGAACAGACGCCAGTGCTATTTGCCCTGTGTATGACAATGGGAGCACAATAGTGACTCTTCTTACCACAAAACAACTCTTGCTCGTAGGACCAGAAACTGCATGTGATTCAACTCCATTTAGGATTGGGAAAAACGCTAGCTCGCCTTACAAGAAACACACTCTGCTTTTGAGTATAGGGCACACATCTACTCTACTGTTTTTCCTATGGGGTCCAAACAGTGAGCTTGCTCAAAACAAAAGAACTGTGCTTCCTACACACACGGGTCATATCTAGTTCAACTCTGCTTAGGAAACTGACAAGAACAGTAGCTCCTCTTCAGTCCGATACACTGCACTTGCTGGGCACATACGCGAGTGCTCTTTGAACTGTGTACAGCAATGGGAGCGCAATAGTTACTCTTCTTACCAGAAAACAACTCTTGTTCATAGGACCAGAAAGTGAATGTCATTCAACTCCATTTAGGACTGGGAAACAAACGCTAGCTCACCTTACAAGAAACACACTCTTCTTCTTGAGTAAAGTACACTCTTCAACTCTACTGTGATTTCTATGGGGTCCGAACTGTGAGGTTGCTGAGAACAAAAAAACTGTGCTTCCTACACACTCGTGCCATATCTAATTCAACTCTTCTTAGGATCCTGACAAGAACAGTAGATCTTCTTCAGTCCAATACACTGTACATGCTGGGAACAGACACCAGGGCTATTTGCCCTCTGTATGACAATGGGAGCGCAATAGTTACTCTTATTACCAGAAAAAACTCTTGCTCATAGGACCAGAAACTGCATGTGATTCAATTCCATTTAGGACTGGGAAACAAACGGTAGCTCGCCCTACAAGAAACACACTCTGCTTTTGAGAAAAGAGCACTCTTTTACTCTACTGTGTTTTCTATGGTGTCCGAACCGTGAGCTTGCTGAGAACGAAAGAACTGTGCTTCCTACACACACGGGCCATATCTAGTTCAACTCTGCTTAGGAAACTGACAAGAACAGTAGCTCCTCTTCAGTCCAATACACTGTACTTGTTGGGAACAGACGCGAGTGCTATTTGCACTGTTTATGGCAAAGGGAGCGCAATAGTGACTCTTCTTACCAGAAAACAACTCTTGCTTGTAGGACCAGAAACTGCATGTGTATTTCAACTCCATTTAGGACTGGGAAACAAACGCAAGCTCGCCTTACAAGAAACACACTCTGCTTTTGAGAAAAGAGCACTCTTCTACTCTACTGTGTTTCCTATAGGACCAGAACAGTGAGCTTGCTCAGAACAAAAGAACTGTGCTTCCTACACACACGGGCCATATCTAGTTCAACTCTGCTTAGGAAACTGATGAGAACAGTAGCTCCTCTTCAGTCCAATACACTGTACTTGCTGGGAACAGACGCGAGTGCTATTTGCTCTGTGTACGCCAATGGATGCACAATAGTGACTCTTCTTACCAGAAAACAACTCTTGCTCTTAGGACCTGAAACTGCATTTGATTCAATCCATTTAGTGATGGGAAACAAACGCTAGCTCGCCTTACAAGAAACACGCTCTGCTTTTGAGAATAGGGCACACATCTACTCTACTGTGTTTCCTATGGGGTCCGAACAGTGAGCTTGCTCAGAACAAAAGAACTGTGCCTCCTAAACACACGGGCCATATCTAGTTCAACTCTGCTTAGGAAACTGACAGGAACAGTAGATCCTCTTCAGTCCAATACACTGTACTTGCTGGGAACAGGCGCGAGTGCTATTTGCACTGTGAACATCAATGGGAGCACAATAGTGACTCTTCTTACCAGAAAACAACTCTTGCTCTTAGGACCAGAAACTGCATGTGATTCAACTCCATTTAGGACTGGGAAACAAACACTAGCTCGCCTTACAAGAAACACAGTCTTCTTTTTGAGGAAAGAGCACTCTTCTACTCTACTGTGTTTTCTATGGGGTCCGAACAGTGAGCTTGCTGAGAACAAAAGAACTGTGCTTCCTACACCCTCACGCCATATCTAATTCAACTCTGCTTAGGAAAATGATATGAACAGTAGCTCCTCTTCAGTCCAATACACTGTACTTGCTGGGAACAGATGCGAGTGCTATTTGCACTGTGAACAGCAATGGGAGCGCAATAGTGACTTTCCTTACCAGAAAAAAACTCTTTCGTGTAGGACCAGAAACTGCATGTCATTCAACTCCATTTAGGACTGGGAAACAAACGCTAGCTCGCCTTACAAGAAACACACTCTGCTTTTGAGAAAAGCGCACTCTTTTACTCTACTGTGTTTCCTATAGGGCCAGAACAGTGAGCTTGCTCAGAAGAAAAGAACTGTGCTTCCTACACACACGGGCCATATCTAGTTCAACTCTGCTTAGGAAACTGACGAGAACAGTAGCTCCTCTTCAGTCCAATACACTGCACTTGCTGGGCACATACGCGAGTTCTATTTGCACTGTGTACAGCAATGGGAGCGCAATAGTTACTCTTCTTACCAGAAAACAACTCTTGTTCGTAGGACCAGAAAGTGAATGTCATTCAACTCCATTTAGGACTGGGAAACAAACGCAAGCTCACCTTACAAGAAACACACTCTTCATCTTGAGTAAAGTACACTCTTCATCTCTACTGTGATTTCTATGGGGTCTGAACTGTGAGGTTGGTGAGAACAAAAAAACTGTGCTTCCTACACACTCGCGCCATATCTAATTCAACTCTTCTTAGGATCCTGACAAGAACAGTAGATCCTCTTCAGTCCAATACACTGTACATGCTGAGAACAGACACCAGGGCTATTTGCCCTCTGTATAACAATGGGAGCGCAATAGTTACTCTTATTACCAGAAAAAACTCTTGCTCGTAGGACCAGAAACTGCATGTGATTCAATTCCATTTAGGACTGGGAAACAAACGGTAGCTCGCCCTACAAGAAACACACTCTACTTTGAGAAAAGAGCACTCTTTTACTCTACTGTGTTTTCTATGGTGTCCGAACCGTGAGCTTGCTGAGAACGAAAGAACTGTGCTTCCTACACACACGGGCCATATCTAGTTCAACTCTGCTTAGGAAACTGACAAGAACAGTAGCTCATCTTCAGTCCAATACACTGTACTTGCTGGGAACAGACGCGAGTGCTATTTGCACTGTGTACAGCAATGGGAGCACAATAGTGACTCTTCTTACCAGAAAACAACTCTTGCTCATAGGACCAAAAACTGCATGTTATTCAACTCCACTTAGGACTGGGAAACAAACGCTAGCTCGCCTTACAAGAAACACGCTCTGCTTTGAGAAAAGGTCACACGTCTACTCTACTGTGTTTCCTATAGGGTCCTAACAGTGAGCTTGCTCAGAACAAAAGAATCATGCTTTCTACACACAAGGGCCATATCTACTTCAACTCTGCTTAGGAAACTGACAAGAACAGTAGATCCTCTTCAGTCCAATACACTGTACTTGCTGGGAACAGACGCCAGTGCTATTTGCACTGTGAATGACAAAGGGAGCGCAATAGTGACTCTTCTTAGCAAAAACAACTGTTGCTCGTAGGACCAGAAACTGCATGTGATTCAACTCGATTTAGGACTGGGAAACAAACGCTAGCTCGCCTTTCAAGAAAAACACTCTGCTTTTGAGAAAAGAGCACTCTTCTACTCTACTGTGTTTCCTGTAGGGCCAGAACAATGAGCTTGCTCAGAACAAAAGAACTGTGCTTCCTAGACACGGGCCATATCTAGTTCAATTCTGCATAGGAAACTGACAAGAACAGTAGCTCCTCTTCAGTCCAATACACTGTACTTGATGGGAACAGACGCGAGTGCTATTTGCAGTGTGTATGGCAATTGGAGTGCAATAGTGACTCTTCTTACCAGAAAACAACTCTTGCTCGTAAGACCAAAAACTGCATTTGATTCAACTCCATTTAGGACTGGGAAACAAACCCTAGCTTGCCTTACAAGAAACACAATCTGCTTTTGAGAAAAGAGCACTCTTCTACTCTACTGTGTTTCCTATAGGGTCCGAACAGTGAGCTTGTTGAGAAAAAAAGAATTGTGCTTCCTACACACACGGGCCATATCTAGTTCAACTCTGCTTAGGAAACTGACGAGAACAGTAGCTCCTCTTCAGTCCAATACACTGTACTTGCTGGGAACAGACTCGAGTGCTATTTGCACTGTGTATGGCAATGGGAGCGCAATAGTGACTCTTCTTACCAGAAAACAACTGTTGCTTGTAGGACCAGAAACTGCATGTGATTTACTCCATTTAGAACTGGGAAACAAACACTAGCTTGCCTTACAAGAAACACTTTCTGATTTTGAGAAAAGAGCACTCTTCTACTCTACTGTGTTTCCTATAGGGCCAGAACAGTGAGCTTGCTCAGAACAAAAGAACTGTGCTTCCTACACACACGGGCCATATCTAGTTCAACTCTGCTTAGGAAACTGACGAGAACAGTAGCTCCTCTTCAGTCCAATACACTGTACTTGCTGGGAACAGACGCGAGTGCTATTTGCACTGTGTACGGCAATGGGAGCGCAATAGTGACTCTTCTTACCAGAAAACAACTGTTGCTCGTAGGACCAGAAACTGCATGTGATTTACTCCATTTAGAACTGGGAAACAAACACTAGCTTGCCTTACAAGAAACACTTTCTGCTTTTGAGAAAAGAGCACTCTTCTACTCTACTGTGTTTCCTATAGGGCCAGAACAGTGAGCTTGCTCAGAACAAAAGAACTGTGCTTCCTACACACACGGGCCATATCTAGTTCAACTCTGCTTAGGAAACGACAAGAAGAGTAGCTCCTCTTCAGTCCAATACACTGTACTTGCTGGGAACAGACGCGAGTGCTATTTGCACTGTGTATGGCAAAGGGAGCGCAAAAGTGACTCTTCTTACCAGAAAACAACTCTTGCTTGTAGGACCAGAAACTGCATGTGTATTTCAACTCCATTTAGGACTGGGAAACAAACGCAAGCTCGCCTTACAAGAAACACACTCTGCTTTTGAGAAAAGAGCACTCTTCTACTCTACTGTGTTTCCTATAGGACCAGAACAGTGAGCTTGCTCAGAACAAAAGAACTGTGCTTCCTACACACACGGGCCATATCTAGTTCAACTCTGCTTAGGAAACTGATGAGAACAGTAGCTCCTCTTCAGTCCAATACACTGTACTTGCTGGGAACAGACGCGAGTGCTATTTGCTCTGTGTACGCCAATGGATGCACAATAGTGACTCTTCTTACCAGAAAACAACTCTTGCTCTTAGGACCTGAAACTGCATTTGATTCAATCCATTTAGTGATGGGAAACAAACGCTAGCTCGCCCTTACAAGAAACACGCTCTGCTTTTGAGAATAGGGCACACATCCTACTCTACTGTGTTTCCTATGGGGTCCGAACAGTGAGCTTGCTCAGAACAAAAGAACTGTGCCTCCTAAACACACGGGCCATATCTAGTTCAAACTCTGCTTAGGAAACTGACAGGAACAGTAGATCCTCTTCAGTCCAATACACTGTACTTGCTGGGAACAGGCGCGAGTGCTATTTGCACTGTGAACATCAATGGGAGCACAATAGTGACTCTTCTTACCAGAAAACAACTCTTGCTCTTAGGACCAGAAACTGCATGTGATTCAACTCCATTTAGGACTGGGAAACAAACACTAGCTCGCCTTACAAGAAACACAGTCTTCTTTTTGAGGAAAGAGCACTCTTCTACTCTACTGTGTTTTCTATGGGGTCCGAACAGTGAGCTTGCTGAGAACAAAAGAACTGTGCTTCCTACACCCTCACGCCATATCTAATTCAACTCTGCTTAGGAAAATGATATGAACAGTAGCTCCTCTTCAGTCCAATACACTGTACTTGCTGGGAACAGATGCGAGTGCCTATTTGCACTGTGAACAGCAATGGGAGCGCAATAGTGACTTTCCTTACCAGAAAAAAACTCTTTCGTGTAGGACCAGAAACTGCATGTCATTCAACTCCATTTAGGACTGGGAAACAAACGCTAGCTCGCCTTACAAGAAACACACTCTGCTTTTGAGAAAAGCGCACTCTTTTACTCTACTGTGTTTCCTATAGGGCCAGAACAGTGAGCTTGCTCAGAAGAAAAGAACTGTGCTTCCTACACACACGGGCCATATCTAGTTCAACTCTGCTTAGGAAACTGACGAGAACAGTAGCTCCTCTTCAGTCCAATACACTGCACTTGCTGGGCACATACGCGAGTTCTATTTGCACTGTGTACAGCAATGGGAGCGCAATAGTTACTCTTCTTACCAGAAAACAACTCTTGTTCGTAGGACCAGAAAGTGAATGTCATTCAACTCCATTTAGGACTGGGAAACAAACGCAAGCTCACCTTACAAGAAACACACTCTTCATCTTGAGTAAAGTACACTCTTCATCTCTACTGTGATTTCTATGGGGTCTGAACTGTGAGGTTGGTGAGAACAAAAAAACTGTGCTTCCTACACACTCGCGCCATATCTAATTCAACTCTTCTTAGGATCCTGACAAGAACAGTAGATCCTCTTCAGTCCAATACACTGTACATGCTGGGAACAGACACCAGGGCTATTTGCCCTCTGTATAACAATGGGAGCGCAATAGTTACTCTTATTACCAGAAAAAACTCTTGCTCGTAGGACCAGAAACTGCATGTGATTCAATTCCATTTAGGACTGGGAAACAAACGGTAGCTCGCCCTACAAGAAAACACACTCTACTTTGAGAAAAGAGCACTCTTTTACTCTACTGTGTTTTCTATGGTGTCCGAACCGTGAGCTTGCTGAGAACGAAAGAACTGTGCTTCCTACACACACGGGCCATATCTAGTTCAACTCTGCTTAGGAAACTGACAAGAACAGTAGCTCATCTTCAGTCCAATACACTGTACTTGCTGGGAACAGACGCGAGTGCTATTTGCACTGTGTACAGCAATGGGAGCACAATAGTGACTCTTCTTACCAGAAAACAACTCTTGCTCATAGGACCAAAAACTGCATGTTATTCAACTCCACTTAGGACTGGGAAACAAACGCTAGCTCGCCTTACAAGAAACACGCTCTGCTTTGAGAAAAGGTCACACGTCTACTCTACTGTGTTTCCTATAGGGTCCTAACAGTGAGCTTGCTCAGAACAAAGAATCATGCTTTCTACACACAAGGGCCATATCTACTTCAACTCTGCTTAGGAAACTGACAAGAACAGTAGATCCTCTTCAGTCCAATACACTGTACTTGCTGGGAACAGACGCCAGTGCTATTTGCACTGTGAATGACAAAGGGAGCGCAATAGTGACTCTTCTTAGCAAAAACAACTGTTGCTCGTAGGACCAGAAACTGCATGTGATTCAACTCGATTTAGGACTGGGAAACAAACGCTAGCTCGCCTTTCAAGAAAAACACTCTGCTTTTGAGAAAAGAGCACTCTTCTACTCTACTGTGTTTCCTGTAGGGCCAGAACAATGAGCTTGCTCAGAACAAAAGAACTGTGCTTCCTAGACACGGGCCATATCTAGTTCAATTCTGCATAGGAAACTGACAAGAACAGTAGCTCCTCTTCAGTCCAATACACTGTACTTGATGGGAACAGACGCGAGTGCTATTTGCAGTGTGTATGGCAATTGGAGTGCAATAGTGACTCTTCTTACCAGAAAACAACTCTTGCTCGTAAGACCAAAAACTGCATTTGATTCAACTCCATTTAGGACTGGGAAACAAACCCTAGCTTGCCTTACAAGAAACACAATCTGCTTTTGAGAAAAGAGCACTCTTCTACTCTACTGTGTTTCCTATAGGGTCCGAACAATGAGCTTGTTGAGAAAAAAAGAATTGTGCTTCCTACACACACGGGCCATATCTAGTTCAACTCTGCTTAGGAAACTGACGAGAACAGTAGCTCCTCTTCAGTCCAATACACTGTACTTGCTGGGAACAGACTCGAGTGCTATTTGCACTGTGTATGGCAATGGGAGCGCAATAGTGACTCTTCTTACCAGAAAACAACTGTTGCTTGTAGGACCAGAAACTGCATGTGATTTACTCCATTTAGAACTGGGAAACAAACACTAGCTTGCCTTACAAGAAACACTTTCTGCTTTTGAGAAAAGAGCACTCTTCTACTCTACTGTGTTTCCTATAGGGCCAGAACAGTGAGCTTGCTCAGAACAAAAGAACTGTGCTTCCTACACACCACGGGCCATATCTAGTTCAACTCTGCTTAGGAAACTGACGAGAACAGTAGCTCCTCTTCAGTCCAATACACTGTACTTGCTGGGAACAGACGCGAGTGCTATTTGCACTGTGTACGGCAATGCGGAGCGCAATAGTGACTCTTCTTACCAGAAAACAACTGTTGCTCGTAGGACCAGAAACTGCATGTGATTTACTCCATTTAGAACTGGGAAACAAACACTAGCTTGCCTTACAAGAAACACTTTCTGCTTTTGAGAAAAGAGCACTCTTCTACTCTACTGTGTTTCCTATAGGGCCAGAACAGTGAGCTTGCTCAGAACAAAAGAACTGTGCTTCCTACACACACGGGCCATATCTAGTTCAACTCTGCTTAGGAAACGACAAGAAGAGTAGCTCCTCTTCAGTCCAATACACTGTACTTGCTGGGAACAGACGCGAGTGCTATTTGCACTGTGTATGGCAAAGGGAGCGCAATAGTGACTCTTCTTACCAGAAAACAACTCTTGCTTGTAGGACCAGAAACTGCATGTGTATTTCAACTCCATTTAGGACTGGGAAACAAACGCAAGCTCGCCTTACAAGAAACACACTCTGCTTTTGAGAAAAGAGCACTCTTCTACTCTACTGTGTTTCCTATAGGACCAGAACAGTGAGCTTGCTCAGAACAAAAGAACTGTGCTTCCTACACACACGGGCCATATCTAGTTCAACTCTGCTTAGGAAACTGATGAGAACAGTAGCTCCTCTTCAGTCCAATACACTGTACTTGCTGGGAACAGACGCGAGTGCTATTTGCTCTGTGTACGCCAATGGATGCACAATAGTGACTCTTCTTACCAGAAAACAACTCTTGCTCTTAGGACCTGAAACTGCATTTGATTCAATCCATTTAGTGATGGGAAACAAACGCTAGCTCGCCTTACAAGAAACACGCTCTGCTTTTGAGAATAGGGCACACATCTACTCTACTGTGTTTCCTATGGGGTCCGAACAGTGAGCTTGCTCAGAACAAAAGAACTGTGCCTCCTAAACACACGGGCCATATCTAGTTCAACTCTGCTTAGGAAACTGACAGGAACAGTAGATCCTCTTCAGTCCAATACACTGTACTTGCTGGGAACAGGCGCGAGTGCTATTTGCACTGTGAACATCAATGGGAGCACAATAGTGACTCTTCTTACCAGAAAACAACTCTTGCTCTTAGGACCAGAAACTGCATGTGATTCAACTCCATTTAGGACTGGAAACAAACACTAGCTCGCCTTACAAGAAACACAGTCTTCTTTTTGAGTAAAGAGCACTCTTCTACTCTACTGTGTTTTCTATGGGGTCCGAACAGTGAGCTTGCTGAGAACAAAAGAACTGTGCTTCCTACACCCTCACGCCATATCTAATTCAACTCTGCTTAGGAAAATGATATGAACAGTAGCTCCTCTTCAGTCCAATACACTGTACTTGCTGGGAACAGATGCGAGTGCTATTTGCACTGTGAACAGCAATGGGAGCGCAATAGTGACTTTCCTTACCAGAAAAAAACTCTTTCGTGTAGGACCAGAAACTGCATGTGATTCAACTCCATTTAGGACTGGGAAACAAACGCTAGCTCGCCTTACAAGAAACACACTCTGCTTTTGAGAAAAGAGCACTCTTTTACTCTACTGTGTTTCCTATAGGGCCAGAACAGTGAGATTGCTCAGAAGAAAAGAACTGTGCTTCCTACACACACGGGCCATATCTAGTTCAACTCTGCTTAGGAAACTGACGAGAACAGTAGCTCCTCTTCAGTCCAATACACTGCACTTGCTGGGCACATATGCGAGTGCTATTTGCACTGTGTACAGCAATGGGAGCGCAATAGTTACTCTTCTTACCAGAAAACAACTCTTGTTCGTAGGACCAGAAAGTGAATGTCATTCAACTCCATTTAGGACTGGGAAACAAACGCAAGCTCACCTTACAAGAAACACACTCTTCTTCTTGAGTAAAGTACACTCTTCATCTCTTCTGTGATTTCTATGGGGTCTGAACTGTGAGGTTGATGAGAACAAAAAAACTGTGCTTCCTACACACTCGCGCCATATCTAATTCAACTCTTCTTAGGATCCTGACAAGAACAGTAGATCCTCTTCAGTCCAATACAACTGTACATGCTGGGAACAGACACCAGGGCTATTTGCCCTCTGTATAACAATGGGAGCGCAATAGTTACTCTTATTACCAGAAAAAACTCTTGCTCGTAGGACCAGAAACTGCATGTGATTCAATTCCATTTAGAACTGGGAAACAAACGGTAGCTCGCCCTACAAGAAACACACTCTGCTTTTGAGAAAAGAGCACTCTTTTACTCTACTGTGTTTTCTATGGTGTCCGAACCGTGAGCTTGCTGAGAACGAAAGAACTGTGCTTCCTACACACACGGGCCATATCTAGTTCAACTCTGCTTAGGAAACTGACGAGAACAGTAGCTCCTCTTCAGTCCAATACACTGTACTTGTTTGGAACAGACGCGAGTGCTATTTGCACTGTGTATGGCAAAGGGAGCACAATAGTGACTCTTCTTACCAGAAAACA
Source organism: Peromyscus eremicus (assembly GCF_949786415.1). Classification (NCBI taxonomy): domain Eukaryota; kingdom Metazoa; phylum Chordata; class Mammalia; order Rodentia; family Cricetidae; genus Peromyscus; species Peromyscus eremicus. Next base: position 99,996 of record NW_026735109.1, read on the forward strand.
ACTCTTGCTTGTAGGACCAGAAACTGCATGTGTATTTCAACTCCATTTAGGACTGGGAAACAAACGCAAGCTCGCCTTACAAGAAACACACTCTGCTTTTGAGAAAAGAGCACTCTTCTACTCTACTGTGTTTCCTATAGGACCAGAACAGTGAGCTTGCCCAGAACAAAAGAACTGTGCTTCCTACACACACGGGCCATATCTAGTTCAACTCTGCTTAGGAAACTGACAAGAACAGTAGCTCCTCTTCAGTCCAATACACTGTACTTGCTGGGAACAGACGCGAGTGCAATTTGCACTGTGTACAGCAATGGGAGCACAATAGTGACTCTTCTTACCAGAAAACAACTCTTGCTCATAGGACCAAAAACTGCAAGTTATTCAACTCCACTTAGGACTGGGAAACAAACGCTAGCTCGCCTTACAAGAAACACACTCTGCTTTGAGAAAAGGTCACACTTCTACTCTACTGTGTTTCCTATAGGGTCCGAACAGTGAGCTTGCTCATAACAAAAGAACCATGCTTCCTACACACACGGGCCATATCTAGTTCAACTCTGCTTAGGAAACTGACAAGAACAGTAGATCCTCTTCAGTCCAATACACTGAACTTGCTGGGAACAGACGCCAGTGCTATTTGCACTGTGAATGACAAAGGGAGCGCAATAGTGACTCTTCTTAGCAAAAACAGCTGTTGCTCGTAGGACCAGAAACTGCATGTGATTCAACTCGATTTAGGACTGGGAAACAAACGCTAGCTCGCCTTACAAAAAACACACTCTGCTTTTGAGGAAAGAGCACTCTTCTTCTCTACTGTGTTTCCTATGGGGTCCAAACAGTGAGCTTGCTCAGAACAAAAGAACTGTGCTTCCTACACACACGGGTCATATCTAGTTCAACTCTGCTTAGGAAACTGACAAGAACAGTAGCTCCTCTTTAGTCCAATACACTGCACTTGCTGGGCACATACGCGAGTGCTCTTTGCACTGTGTACAGCAATGGGAGCGCAATAGTTACTCTTCCTACCAGAAAACAACTCTTGTTCATAGGACCAGAAAGTGAATGTCATTCAACTCCATTTAGGACTGGGAAACAAACGCAAGCTCGCCTTACAAGAAACACACTCTGCTTTTGAGAAAAGAGCACTCTTCTACTCTACTGTGTTTCCTATAGGACCAGAACAGTGAGCTTGCTCAGAACAAAAGAACTGTGCTTCCTACACACACGGGCCATATCTAGTTCAACTCTGCTTAGGAAACTGAGGAGAACAGTAGCTCCTCTTCAGTCCAATACACTGTACTTGCTGGGAACAGACGCGAGTGCTATTTGCTCTGTGTACGGCAATGGATGCACAATAGTGACTCTTCTTACCAGAAAACAACTCTTGCTCTTAGGACCTGAAACTGCATTTGATTCAATCCATTTAGGGATGGGAAACAAACGCTAGCTCGCCTTACAAGAAACATGCTCTGCTTTTGAGAATAGGGCACACATCTACTCTACTGTGTTTCCTATGGGGTCCGAACAGTGAGCTTGCTCAGAACAAAAGAACTGTGCCTCCTAAACACACGGGCCATATCTAGTTCAACTCTGCTTAGGAAACTGACAGGAACAGTAGATCCTCTTCAGTCCAATACACTGTACTTGCTGGGAACAGGCGCGAGTGCTATTTGCACTGTGAACATCAATGGGAGCACAATAGTGACTCTTCTTACCAGAAAACAACTCTTGCTCTTAGGACCAGAAACTGCATGTGATTCAACTCCATTTAGGACTGGGAAACAAACACTAGCTCGCCTTACTAGAAACACACTCTGCTTTTGAGGAAAGAGCACTCTTCTACTCTACTGTGTTTCCTGTAGGGCCAGAACAGTGAGCTTGCTGAGAACAAAAGAATTGTGCTTCCTACACACACGGGCCATATCTAGTTCAACTCTGCTTAGGAAACTGACAAGAACAGTAGCTCCTCTTCAGTCCAATACACTATACTTGTTGGGAACAGACGCGAGTGCTATTTGCACTGTGTATGGCAAAGGGAGCGCAATAGTGACTCTTCTTACGAGAAAACAACTCTTGCTCGTAGGACCAGAAACTGCATGTGCATTTCAACTCCATTTAGGACTGGAAAACAAATGCTAGCTTGCCTTACAAGAAACACACTCTGCTTTTGAGAAAAGAGCACTCTTCTACTCTACTGTGTTTCCTATGGTGTTCGAACAGTGAGCTTGCTCAAAACAGAAGAACGGTGCTTCCTACACACACGGGCCATATCTAGTTCAACTCTGCTTAGAAAAATGACAAGAACATTAGCTCCTCTTCAGCCCAATACACTGTACTTGCTGGGAACAGATGCGAGGGCTATTTGCACTGTGTATGGCAATGGGAGCTCAATAGTGACTTTCCTTACCAGAAAACAACTCTTGCGTGTAGGACCAAAAACTGCATGTGATTCAACTCCATTTAGAACTTGGAAACAAACGCAAGCTCGCCTTACAAGAAACACACTCTGCTTTTGAGAAAACAGCACTCTTCTACTCTACTGTGTTTCCTATAGGACCAGAACAGTGAGCTTGCCCAGAACAAAAGAACTGTGCTTCCTACACACACGGGCCATATCTAGTTCAACTCTGCTTAGGAATCTGACGAGAACAGTAGCTCCTCTTCAGTCCAATACACTGTACTTGCTGGGAACAGACGCGAGTGCTATTTGCTCTGTGTACGGCAATGGATGCACAATAGTGACTCTTCTTACCAGAAAACAACTCTTGCTCATAGGACCAAAAACTGCAAGTTATTCAACTCCACTTAGGACTGGGAAACAAACGCTAGCTCGCCTTACAAGAAACACACTCTGCTTTGAGAAAAGGTCACACTTCTACTCTACTGTGTTTCCTATAGGGTCCGAACAGTGAGCTTGCTCATAACAAAAGAACCATGCTTCCTACACACACGGGCCATATCTAGTTCAACTCTGCTTAGGAAACTGACAAGAACAGTAGATCCTCTTCAGTCCAATACACTCAACTTGCTGGGAACAGACGCCAGTGCTATTTGCACTGTGAATGACAAAGGGAGCGCAATAGTGACTCTTCTTAGCAAAAACAGCTGTTGCTCGTAGGACCAGAAACTGCATGTGATTCAACTCGATTTAGGACTGGGAAACAAACGCTAGCTCGCCTTACAAAAAACACACTCTGCTTTTGAGGAAAGAGCACTCTTCTTCTCTACTGTGTTTCCTATGGGGTCCAAACAGTGAGCTTGCTCAGAACAAAAGAACTGTGCTTCCTACACACACGGGTCATATCTAGTTCAACTCTGCTTAGGAAACTGACAAGAACAGTAGCTCCTCTTTAGTCCAATACACTGCACTTGCTGGGCACATACGCGAGTGCTCTTTGCACTGTGTACAGCAATGGGAGCGCAATAGTTACTCTTCCTACCAGAAAACAACTCTTGTTCATAGGACCAGAAAGTGAATGTCATTCAACTCCATTTAGGACTGGGAAACAAACGCAAGCTCGCCTTACAAGAAACACACTCTGCTTTTGAGAAAAGAGCACTCTTCTACTCTACTGTGTTTCCTATAGGACCAGAACAGTGAGCTTGCTCAGAACAAAAGAACTGTGCTTCCTACACACACGGGCCATATCTAGTTCAACTCTGCTTAGGAAACTGAGGAGAACAGTAGCTCCTCTTCAGTCCAATACACTGTACTTGCTGGGAACAGACGCGAGTGCTATTTGCTCTGTGTACGGCAATGGATGCACAATAGTGACTCTTCTTACCAGAAAACAACTCTTGCTCTTAGGACCTGAAACTGCATTTGATTCAATCCATTTAGGGATGGGAAACAAACGCTAGCTCGCCTTACAAGAAACATGCTCTGCTTTTGAGAATAGGGCACACATCTACTCTACTGTGTTTCCTATGGGGTCCGAACAGTGAGCTTGCTCAGAACAAAAGAACTGTGCCTCCTAAACACACGGGCCATATCTAGTTCAACTCTGCTTAGGAAACTGACAGGAACAGTAGATCCTCTTCAGTCCAATACACTGTACTTGCTGGGAACAGGCGCGAGTGCTATTTGCACTGTGAACATCAATGGGAGCACAATAGTGACTCTTCTTACCAGAAAACAACTCTTGCTCTTAGGACCAGAAACTGCATGTGATTCAACTCCATTTAGGACTGGGAAACAAACACTAGCTCGCCTTACTAGAAACACACTCTGCTTTTGAGGAAAGAGCACTCTTCTACTCTACTGTGTTTCCTGTAGGGCCAGAACAGTGAGCTTGCTGAGAACAAAAGAATTGTGCTTCCTACACACACGGGCCATATCTAGTTCAACTCTGCTTAGGAAACTGACAAGAACAGTAGCTCCTCTTCAGTCCAATACACTATACTTGTTGGGAACAGACGCGAGTGCTATTTGCACTGTGTATGGCAAAGGGAGCGCAATAGTGACTCTTCTTACGAGAAAACAACTCTTGCTCGTAGGACCAGAAACTGCATGTGCATTTCAACTCCATTTAGGACTGGAAAACAAATGCTAGCTTGCCTTACAAGAAACACACTCTGCTTTTGAGAAAAGAGCACTCTTCTACTCTACTGTGTTTCCTATGGTGTTCGAACAGTGAGCTTGCTCAAAACAGAAGAACGGTGCTTCCTACACACACGGGCCATATCTAGTTCAACTCTGCTTAGAAAAATGACAAGAACATTAGCTCCTCTTCAGCCCAATACACTGTACTTGCTGGGAACAGATGCGAGGGCTATTTGCACTGTGTATGGCAATGGGAGCTCAATAGTGACTTTCCTTACCAGAAAACAACTCTTGCGTGTAGGACCAAAAACTGCATGTGATTCAACTCCATTTAGAACTTGGAAACAAACGCTAGCTCGCCTTACAAGAAACACACTCTGCTTTTGAGAAAACAGCACTCTTTTATTCTAATGTGTTTCCTATAGGGCCAGAACAGTGAGCTTGCTCAGAACAAAAGAACTGTGCTTCCTACACACGGGCCATATCTAGTTCAACTCTGCTTAGGAAATGACAAGAAGAGTAGCTCCTCTTCAGTCCAATACACTGTTCTTGCTGGGAACAGACGCGAGTGCTATTTGCACTGTGTACGGCAATGGGAGCACAATAGTGACTCTTCTTACCAGAAAACAACTCTTGCTCCTAGGACCAGAAACTGCATGTGATTCAGCTCCATTTTGGACTGGGAAACAAACGCTAGCTCGCCTGACATGAAACACACTCAGTTTTTTAGAAAAGAGCACTCTTCTACTCTACAGTGTTTCCTATAGGACCAGAACAGTGAGCTTTCTCAGAACAAAAGAACTGTGCTTCCTACACACACGGGCCATATCTAGTTCAACTCTGCTTTGGAAACTGACGAGAACAGTAGCTCCTCTTCAGTCCATACACTGTACTTGCTTCGAACAGACGCGAGTGCTATTTGCACTGTGTATGGAAATGGAGCGCAATAGTGACTTTCCTTACCAAAAAACAACTCTTGCTCGTAGGACCAAAAACTGCATGTGATTCAACTCCATTTAGGACTGGGAAACAAACACTAGCTCGCCTTACAAGAAACACAGTCTTCTTTTTGAGTAAAGAGCACTCTTCTACTCTACTGTGTTTTCTATGCGGTCCGAACAGTGAGCTTGCTGAGAACAAAAGAACTGTGCTTCCTACACCCTCACGCCATATCTAATTCAACTCTGCTTAGGAAAATGATATGAACAGTAGCTCCTCTTCAGTCCAATACACTGTACTTGCTGGGAACAGATGCGAGTGCTATTTGCACTGTGAACAGCAATGGGAGCGCAATAGTGACTTTCCTTACCAGAAAAAAACTCTTTCGTGTAGGACCAGAAACTGCATGTCATTCAACTCCATTTAGGACTGGGAAACAAACGCTAGCTCGCCTTACAAGAAACACACTCTGCTTTTGAGAAAAGAGCACTCTTCTACTCTACTGTATTTCCTATAGTGCCAGAACATTGAGCTTGCTGAGAACAAAAGAACTGTGCTTCCTACACACACGGGCCATATCTAGTTCAACTCTGCTTAGGAAACTGACAAGAACAGTAGCTCCTCTTCAGTCCAATACACTGTACTTGCTGGGAACAGACGCGAGTGCAATTTGCACTGTGTACAGCAATGGGAGCACAATAGTGACTCTTCTTACCAGAAAACAACTCTTGCTCATAGGACCAAAAACTGCAAGTTATTCAACTCCACTTAGGACTGGGAAACAAACGCTAGCTCGCCTTACAAGAAACACACTCTGCTTTGAGAAAAGGTCACACTTCTACTCTACTGTGTTTCCTATAGGGTCCGAACAGTGAGCTTGCTCATAACAAAAGAACCATGCTTCCTACACACACGGGCCATATCTAGTTCAACTCTGCTTAGGAAACTGACAAGAACAGTAGATCCTCTTCAGTCCAATACACTGAACTTGCTGGGAACAGACGCCAGTGCTATTTGCACTGTGAATGACAAAGGGAGCGCAATAGTGACTCTTCTTAGCAAAAACAGCTGTTGCTCGTAGGACCAAAAACTGCATGTGATTCAACTCGATTTAGGACTGGGAAACAAACGCTAGCTCGCCTTACAAAAAACACACTCTGCTTTTGAGGAAAGAGCACTCTTCTTCTCTACTGTGTTTCCTATGGGGTCCAAACAGTGAGCTTGCTCAGAACAAAAGAACTGTGCTTCCTACACACACGGGTCATATCTAGTTCAACTCTGCTTAGGAAACTGACAAGAACAGTAGCTCCTCTTTAGTCCAATACACTGCACTTGCTGGGCACATACGCGAGTGCTCTTTGCACTGTGTACAGCAATGGGAGCGCAATAGTTACTCTTCCTACCAGAAAACAACTCTTGTTCATAGGATCAGAAAGTGAATGTCATTCAACTCCATTTAGGACTGGGAAACAAACGCAAGCTCGCCTTACAAGAAACACACTCTGCTTTTGAGAAAAGAGCACTCTTCTACTCTACTGTGTTTCCTATAGGACCAGAACAGTGAGCTTGCTCAGAACAAAAGAACTGTGCTTCCTACACACACGGGCCATATCTAGTTCAACTCTGCTTAGGAAACTGAGGAGAACAGTAGCTCCTCTTCAGTCCAATACACTGTACTTGCTGGGAACAGACGCGAGTGCTATTTGCTCTGTGTACGGCAATGGATGCACAATAGTGACTCTTCTTACCAGAAAACAACTCTTGCTCTTAGGACCTGAAACTGCATTTGATTCAATCCATTTAGGGATGGGAAACAAACGCTAGCTCGCCTTACAAGAAACACGCTCTGCTTTTGAGAATAGGGCACACATCTACTCTACTGTGTTTCCTATGGGGTCCGAACAGTGAGCTTGCTCAGAACAAAAGAACTGTGCCTCCTAAACACACGGGCCATATCTAGTTCAACTCTGCTTAGGAAACTGACAGGAACAGTAGATCCTCTTCAGTCCAATACACTGTACTTGCTGGGAACAGGTGCGAGTGCTATTTGCACTGTGAACATCAATGGGAGCACAATAGTGACTCTTCTTACCAGAAAACAACTCTTGCTCTTAGGACCAGAAACTGCATGTGATTCAACTCCATTTAGGACTGGGAAACAAACACTAGCTCGCCTTACTAGAAACACACTCTGCTTTTGAGGAAAGAGCACTCTTCTACTCTACTGTGTTTCCTGTAGGGCCAGAACAGTGAGCTTGCTGAGAACAAAAGAATTGTGCTTCCTACACACACGGGCCATATCTAGTTCAACTCTGCTTAGGAAACTGACAAGAACAGTAGCTCCTCTTCAGTCCAATACACTGTACTTGTTGGGAACAGACGCGAGTGCTATTTGCACTGTGTATGGCAAAGGGAGCGCAATAGTGACTCTTCTTACGAGAAAACAACTCTTGCTCGTAGGACCAGAAACTGCATGTGCATTTCAACTCCATTTAGGACTGGAAAACAAATGCTAGCTTGCCTTACAAGAAACACACTCTGCTTTTGAGAAAAGAGCACTCTTCTACTCTACTGTGTTTCCTATGGTGTTCGAACAGTGAGCTTGCTCAAAACAGAAGAACGGTGCTTCCTACACACACGGGCCATTTCTAGTTCAACTCTGCTTAGAAAAATGACAAGAACATTAGCTCCTCTTCAGCCCAATACACTGTACTTGCTGGGAACAGATGCGAGGGCTATTTGCACTGTGTATGGCAATGGGAGCTCAATAGTGACTTTCCTTACCAGAAAACAACTCTTGCGTGTAGGACCAAAAACTGCATGTGATTCAACTCCATTTAGAACTTGGAAACAAACGCTAGCTCGCCTTACAAGAAACACACTCTGCTTTTGAGAAAACAGCACTCTTTTATTCTAATGTGTTTCCTATAGGGCCAGAACAGTGAGCTTGCTCAGAACAAAAGAACTGTGCTTCCTACACACGGGCCATATCTAGTTCAACTCTGCTTAGGAAACGACAAGAAGAGTAGCTCCTCTTCAGTCCAATACACTGTTCTTGCTGGGAACAGACGCGAGTGCTATTTGCACTGTGTACGGCAATGGGAGCACAATAGTGACTCTTCTTACCAGAAAACAACTCTTGCTCCTAGGACCAGAAACTGCATGTGATTCAGCTCCATTTTGGACTGGGAAACAAACGCTAGCTCGCCTGACATGAAACACACTCAGTTTTTTAGAAAAGAGCACTCTTCTACTCTACAGTGTTTCCTATAGGACCAGAACAGTGAGCTTTCTCAGAACAAAAGAACTGTGCTTCCTACACACACGGGCCATATCTAGTTCAACTCTGCTTTGGAAACTGACGAGAACAGTAGCTCCTCTTCAGTCCATACACTGTACTTGCTTCGAACAGACGCGAGTGCTATTTGCACTGTGTATGGAAATGGAGCGCAATAGTGACTTTCCTTACCAAAAAACAACTCTTGCTCGTAGGACCAAAAACTGCATGTGATTCAACTCCATTTAGGACTGGGAAACAAACACTAGCTCGCCTTACAAGAAACACAGTCTTCTTTTTGAGTAAAGAGCACTCTTCTACTCTACTGTGTTTTCTATGCGGTCCGAAGAGTGAGCTTGCTGAGAACAAAAGAACTGTGCTTCCTACACCCTCACGCCATATCTAATTCAACTCTGCTTAGGAAAATGATATGAACAGTAGCTCCTCTTCAGTCCAATACACTGTACTTGCTGGGAACAGATGCGAGTGCTATTTGCACTGTGAACAGCAATGGGAGCGCAATAGTGACTTTCCTTACCAGAAAAAAACTCTTTCGTGTAGGCCCAGAAACTGCATGTCATTCAACTCCATTTAGGACTGGGAAACAAATGCTAGCTCGCCTTACAAGAAACACACTCTGCTTTTGAGAAAAGCGCACTCTTTTACTCTACTGTGTTTCCTATAGGGCCAGAACAGTGAGCTTGCTCAGAAGAAAAGAACTGTGCTTCCTACACACACGGGCCATATCTAGTTCAACTCTGCTTAGGAAACTGACGAGAACAGTAGCTCCTCTTCAGTCCAATACACTGCACTTGCTGGGCACATATGCGAGTGCTATTTGCACTGTGTACAGCAATGGGAGCGCAATAGTTACTCTTCTTACCAGAAAACAACTCTTGTTCGTAGGACCAGAAAGTGAATGTCATTCAACTCCATTTAGGACTGGGAAACAAACGCAAGCTCACCTTACAAGAAACACACTCTTCTTCTTGAGTAAAGTACACTCTTCATCTCTTCTGTGATTTCTATGGGGTCTGAACTGTGAGGTTGATGAGAACAAAAAAACTGTGCTTCCTACACACTCGCGCCATATCTAATTCAACTCTTCTTAGGATCCTGACAATAACAGTAGATCCTCTTCAGTCCAATACACTGTACATGCTGGGAACAGACACCAGGGCTATTTGCCCTCTGTATAACAATGGGAGCGCAATAGTTACTCTTATTACCAGAAAAAACTCTTGCTCGTAGGACCAGAAACTGCATGTGATTCAATTCCATTTAGGACTGGGAAACAAACGGTAGCTCGCCCTACAAGAAACACACTCTGCTTTTGAGAAAAGAGCACTCTTTTACTCTACTGTGTTTTCTATGGTGTCCGAACCGTGAGCTTGCTGAGAACGAAAGAACTGTGCTTCCTACACACACGGGCCATATCTAGTTCAACTCTGCTTAGGAAACTGACGAGAACAGTAGCTCCTCTTCAGTCCAATACACTGTACTTGTTGGGAACAGACGCGAGTGCTATTTGCACTGTGTATGGCAAAGGGAGCGCAATAGTGACTCTTCTTACCAGAAAACAACTCTTGCTTGTAGGACCAGAAACTGCATGTGTATTTCAACTCCATTTAGGACTGGGAAACAAACGCAAGCTCGCCTTACAAGAAACACACTCTGCTTTTGAGAAAAGAGCACTCTTCTACTCTACTGTGTTTCCTATAGGACCAGAACAGTGAGCTTGCTCAGAACAAAAGAACTGTGCTTCCTACACACACGGGCCATATCTAGTTCAACTCTGCTTAGGAATCTCACGAGAACAGTAGCTCCTCTTCAGTCCAATACACTGTACTTGCTGGGAACAAACGCGAGTGCTATTTGCTCTGTGTACGGCAATGGATGCACAATAGTGACTCTTCTTACCAGAAAACAACTCTTGCTCTTAGGACCTGAAACTGCATTTGATTCAATCCACTTAGGGATGGGAAACAAACGCTAGCTCGCCTTACAAGAAACACGCTCTGCTTTTGAGAATAGGGCACACATCTACTCTACTGTATTTCCTATGGGGTCTGAACAGTGAGCTTGCTCAGAACAAAAGAACTCTGCTTCCTACACACACGGGCCATATCTAGTTCAACTCTGCTTAGGAAACTGACAGGAACAGTAGATCCTCTTCAGTCCAATACACTGTACTTGCTGGGAACAGACGCCAGTGCTATTTGCACTGTGTATGAATATGGGAGCGCAATAGTGACTCTTCTTACCAAAAAACAACTCTTTCTCGTAGGACCAGAAACTGCATGGGATTCAACTCCATTTAGCACTGGGAAACAAACGCTAGCTCGCCTTACAAGAAACACACTCTGCTTTTGAGAAAAGAGCACTCTTTTATTCTACTGTGTTTCCTGTAGGGCCAAAACAGAGAGCTTGCTCAGAAAAAAAGAACTGTGCTTACTACACACACGGGTCTTATCTAGTTCAACTCTGCTTAGGAACCTGACAAGAACAGTAGATCCTCTTCAGTCTAATACACTGTACATGCTGGGAACAGACGCCAGTGCTATTTGCCCTGTGTATGACAATGGAAGCCCAATAGTGACTCTTCTTACCAGAAAACAACTCTTCCTCGTAGCACCAGAAACTGAATGGGATTCAACTCCATTTAGGACTGGGAAGCAAACGCTAGCTAGCCATACAAGAAACACACTCTGCTTTTGAGAAAAGAGCACTCTTCTACTCTACTGTGTTTCCTATAGTGCCAGAACATTGAGCTTGCTGAGAACAAAAGAACTGTGCTTCCTACACACACGGGCCATATCTAGTTCAACTCTGCTTAGGAAACTGACAAGAACAGTAGCTCCTCTTCAGTCCAATACACTGTACTTGCTGGGAACAGACGCGAGTGCAATTTGCACTGTGTACAGCAATGGGAGCACAATAGTGACTCTTCTTACCAGAAAACAACTCTTGCTCATAGGACCAAAAACTGCAAGTTATTCAACTCCACTTAGGACTGGGAAACAAACGCTAGCTCGCCTTACAAGAAACACACTCTTCTTTGAGAAAAGGTCACACTTCTACTCTACTGTGTTTCCTATAGGGTCCGAACAGTGAGCTTGCTCAGAACAAAAGAACCATGCTTCCTACACACACGGGCCATATCTAGTTCAACTCTGCTTAGGAAACTGACAAGAACAGTAGATTCTCTTCAGTCCAATACACTGAACTTGCTGGGAACAGACGCCAGTGCTATTTGCACTGTGAATGACAAAGGGAGCGCAATAGTGACTCTTCTTAGCAAAAACAACTGTTGCTCGTAGGACCAGAAACTGCATGTGATTCAACTCGATTTAGGACTGGGAAACAAACGATAGCTCACCTTACAAAAAACACACTCTGCTTTTGAGGAAAGAGCACTCTTCTTCTCTACTGTGTTTCCTATGGGGTCCAAACAGTGAGCTTGCTCAGAACAAAAGAACTGTGCTTCCTACACACACGGGTCATATCTAGTTCAACTCTGCTTAGGAAACTGACAAGAACAGTAGCTCCTCTTTAGTCCAATACACTGCACTTGCTGGGCACATACGCGAGTGCTCTTTGCACTGTGTACAGCAATGGGAGCGCAATAGTTACTCTTCCTACCAGAAAACAACTCTTGTTCATAGGACCAGAAAGTGAATGTCATTCAACTCCATTTAGGACTGGGAAACAAACGCAAGCTCGCCTTACAAGAAACACACTCTGCTTTTGAGAAAAGAGCACTCTTCTACTCTACTGTGTTTCCTATAGGACCAGAACAGTGAGCTTGCTCAGAACAAAAGAACTGTGCTTCCTACACACACGGGCCATATCTAGTTCAACTCTGCTTAGGAAACTGACGAGAACAGTAGCTCCTCTTCAGTCCAATACACTGTACTTGCTGGGAACAGACGCGAGTGCTATTTGCTCTGTGTACGGCAATGGATGCACAATAGTGACTCTTCTTACCAGAAAACAACTCTTGCTCTTAGGACCTGAAACTGCATTTGATTCAATCCATTTAGGGATGGGAAACAAACGCTAGCTCGCCTTACAAGAAACACGCTCTGCTTTTGAGAATAGGGCACACATCTACTCTACTGTGTTTCCTATGGGGTCCGAACAGTGAGCTTGCTCAGAACAAAAGAAATGTGCCTCCTAAACACACGGGCCATATCTAGTTCAACTCTGCTTAGGAAACTGACAGGAACAGTAGATCCTCTTCAGTCCAATACACTGTACTTGCTGGGAACAGACGCGAGTGCTATTTGCTCTGTGTACGGCAATGGATGCACAATAGTGACTCTTCTTACCAGAAAACAACTCTTGCTCTTAGGACCAGAAACTGCATGTGATTCAACTCCATTTAGGACTGGGAAACAAACACTAGCTCGCCTTACTAGAAACACACTCTGCTTTTGAGGAAAGAGCACTCTTCTACTCTACTGTGTTTCCTGTAGGGCCAGAACAGTGAGTTTGCTGAGAACAAAAGAACTGTGCTTCCTACACACACGGGCCATATCTAGTTCAACTCTGCTTAGGAAACTGACAAGAACAGTAGCTCCTCTTCAGTCCAATACACTGTACTTGCTGGGAACAGACGCGAGTGCAATTTGCACTGTGTACAGCAATGGGAGCACAATAGTGACTCTTCTTACCAGAAAACAACTCTTGCTCATAGGACCAAAAACTGCAAGTTATTCAACTCCACTTAGGACTGGGAAACAAACGCTAGCTCGCCTTACAAGAAACACACTCTGCTTTGAGAAAAGGTCACACTTCTACTCTACTGTGTTTCCTATAGGGTCCGAACAGTGAGCTTGCTCAGAACAAAAGAACCATGCTTCCTACACACACGGGCCATATCTAGTTCAACTCTGCTTAGGAAACTGACAAGAACAGTAGATCCTCTTCAGTCCAATACACTGAACTTGCTGGGAACAGACGCCAGTGCTATTTGCACTGTGAATGACAAAGGGAGCGCAATAGTGACTCTTCTTAGCAAAAACAACTGTTGCTCGTAGGACCAGAAACTGCATGTGATTCAACTCGATTTAGGACTGGGAAACAAACGATAGCTCACCTTACAAAAAAAACACTCTGCTTTTGAGGAAAGAGCACTCTTCTTCTCTACTGTGTTTCCTATGGGGTCCAAACAGTGAGCTTGCTCAGAACAAAAGAACTGTGCTTCCTACACACACGGGTCATATCTAGTTCAACTCTGCTTAGGAAACTGACAAGAACAGTAGCTCCTCTTTAGTCCAATACACTGCACTTGCTGGGCACATACGCGAGTGCTCTTTGCACTGTGTACAGCAATGGGAGCGCAATAGTTACTCTTCCTACCAGAAAACAACTCTTGTTCATAGGACCAGAAAGTGAATGTCATTCAACTCCATTTAGGACTGGGAAACAAACGCAAGCTCGCCTTACAAGAAACACACTCTGCTTTTGAGAAAAGAGCACTCTTCTACTCTACTGTGTTTCCTATAGGACCAGAACAGTGAGCTTGCTCAGAACAAAAGAACTGTGCTTCCTACACACACGGGCCATATCTAGTTCAACTCTGCTTAGGAAACTGACGAGAACAGTAGCTCCTCTTCAGTCCAATACACTGTACTTGCTGGGAACAGACGCGAGTGCTATTTGCTCTGTGTACGGCAATGGATGCACAATAGTGACTCTTCTTACCAGAAAACAACTCTTGCTCTTAGGACCTGAAACTGCATTTGATTCAATCCATTTAGGGATGGGAAACAAACGCTAGCTCGCCTTACAAGAAACACGCTCTGCTTTTGAGAATAGGGCACACATCTACTCTACTGTGTTTCCTATGGGGTCCGAACAGTGAGCTTGCTCAGAACAAAAGAAATGTGCCTCCTAAACACACGGGCCATATCTAGTTCAACTCTGCTTAGGAAACTGACAGGAACAGTAGATCCTCTTCAGTCCAATACACTGTACTTGCTGGGAACAGACGCGAGTGCTATTTGCTCTGTGTACGGCAATGGATGCACAATAGTGACTCTTCTTACCAGAAAACAACTCTTGCTCTTAGGACCAGAAACTGCATGTGATTCAACTCCATTTAGGACTGGGAAACAAACACTAGCTCGCCTTACTAGAAACACACTCTGCTTTTGAGGAAAGAGCACTCTTCTACTCTACTGTGTTTCCTGTAGGGCCAGAACAGTGAGTTTGCTGAGAACAAAAGAATTGTGCTTCCTACACACACGGGCCATATCTAGTTCAACTCTGCTTAGGAAACTGACAAGAACAGTAGCTCCTCTTCAGTCCAATACACTGTACTTGTTGGGAACAGACGCGAGTGCTATTTGCACTGTGTATGGCAAAGGGAGCGCAATAGTGACTCTTCTTACGAGAAAACAACTCTTGCTCATAGGACCAGAAACTGCATGTGCATTTCAACTCCATTTAGGACTGGAAAACAAATGCTAGCTCGCCTTACAAGAAACACACTCTGCTTTTGAGAAAAGAGCACTCTTCTACTCTACTGTGTTTCCTATGGTGTTCGAACAGTGAGCTTGCTCAAAACAGAAGAACGGTGCTTCCTACACACACGGGCCATATCTAGTTCAACTCTGCTTAGAAAAATGACAAGAACATTAGCTCCTCTTCAGCCCAATACACTGTACTTGCTGGGAACAGATGCGAGGGCTATTTGCACTGTGTATGGCAATGGGAGCTCAATAGTGACTTTCCTTACCAGAAAACAACTCTTGCGTGTAGGACCAAAAACTGCATGTGATTCAACTCCATTTAGAACTTGGAAACAAACGCTAGCTCACCTTACAAGAAACACACTCTGCTTTTGAGAAAACAGCACTCTTTTATTCTAATGTGTTTCCTATAGGGCCAGAACAGTGAGCTTGCTCAGAACAAAAGAACTGTGCTTCCTACACACGGGCCATATCTAGTTCAACTCTGCTTAGGAAACGACAAGAAGAGTAGCTCCTCTTCAGTCCAATACACTGTACTTGCTGGGAACAGACGCGAGTGCTATTTGCACTGTGTACGGCAATGGGAGCACAATAGTGACTCTTCTTACCAGAAAACAACTCTTGCTCCTAGGACCAGAAACTGCATGTGATTCAGCTCCATTTTGGACTGGGAAACAAACGCTAGCTCGCCTGACATGAAACACACTCAGTTTTTTAGAAAAGAGCACTCTTCTACTCTACAGTGTTTCCTATAGGACCAGAACAGTGAGCTTTCTCAGAACAAAAGAACTGTGCTTCCTACACACACGGGCCATATCTAGTTCAACTCTGCTTTGGAAACTGACGAGAACAGTAGCTCCTCTTCAGTCCATACACTGTACTTGCTTCGAACAGACGCGAGTGCTATTTGCACTGTGTATGGAAATGGAGCGCAATAGTGACTTTCCTTACCAAAAAACAACTCTTGCTCGTAGGACCAAAAACTGCATGTGACTCAACTCCATTTAGGACTGGGAAACAAACACTAGCTCGCCTTACAACAAACACAGTCTTCTTTTTGAGTAAAGAGCACTCTTCTACTCTACTGTGTTTTCTATGGGGTCCGAACAGTGAGCTTGCTGAGAACAAAAGAACTGTGCTTCCTACACCCTCACGCCATATCTAATTCAACTCTGCTTAGGAAAATGATATGAACAGTAGCTCCTCTTCAGTCCAATACACTGTACTTGCTGGGAACAGATGCGAGTGCTATTTGCACTGTGAACAGCAATGGGAGCGCAATAGTGACTTTCCTTACCAGAAAAAAACTCTTTCGTGTAGGACCAGAAACTGCATGTCATTCAACTCCATTTAGGACTGGGAAACAAACACTAGCTCGCCTTACAACAAACACAGTCTTCTTTTTGAGTAAAGAGCACTCTTCTACTCTACTGTGTTTTCTATGGGGTCCGAACAGTGAGCTTGCTGAGAACAAAAGAACTGTGCTTCCTACACCCTCACGCCATATCTAATTCAACTCTGCTTAGGAAAATGATATGAACAGTAGCTCCTCTTCAGTCCAATACACTGTACTTGCTGGGAACAGATGCGAGTGCTATTTGCACTGTGAACAGCAATGGGAGCGCAATAGTGACTTTCCTTACCAGAAAAAAACTCTTTCGTGTAGGACCAGAAACTGCATGTCATTCAACTCCATTTAGGACTGGGAAACAAACGCTAGCTCGCCTTACAAGAAACACACTCTGCTTTTGAGAAAAGCGCACTCTTTTACTCTACTGTGTTTCCTATAGGGCCAGAACAGTGAGCTTGCTCAGAAGAAAAGAACTGTGCTTCCTACACACACGGGCTATATCTAGTTCAACTCTGCTTAGGAAACTGACGAGAACAGTAGCTCCTCTTCAGTACAATACACTGCACTTGCTGGGCACATACGCGAGTTCTATTTGCACTGTGTACAGCAATGGGAGCGCAATAGTTACTCTTCTTACCAGAAAACAACTCTTGTTCGTAGGACCAGAAAGTGAATGTCATTCAACTCCATTTAGGACTGGGAAACAAACGCAAGCTCACCTTACAAGAAACACACTCTTCTTCTTGAGTAAAGTACACTCTTCATCTCTTCTGTGATTTCTATGGGGTCTGAACTGTGAGGTTGATGAGAACAAAAAAACTGTGCTTCCTACACACTCGCGCCATATCTAATTCAACTCTTCTTAGGATCCTGACAAGAACAGTAGATCCTCTTCAGTCCAATACACTGTACATGCTGGGAACAGACACCAGGGCTATTTGCCCTCTGTATAACAATGGGAGCGCAATAGTTACTCTTATTACCAGAAAAAACTCTTGCTCGTAGGACCAGAAACTGCATGTGATTCAATTCCATTTAGGACTGGGAAACAAACGGTAGCTCGCCCTACAAGAAACACACTCTGCTTTTGAGAAAAGAGCACTCTTTTACTCTACTGTGTTTTCTATGGTGTCCGAACCGTGAGCTTGCTGAGAACGAAAGAACTGTGCTTCCTACACACACGGGCCATATCTAGTTCAACTCTGCTTAGGAAACTGACGAGAACAGTAGCTCCTCTTCAGTCCAATACACTGTACTTGTTGGGAACAGACGCGAGTGCTATTTGCACTGTGTATGGCAAAGGGAGCGCAATAGTGACTCTTCTTACCAGAAAACAACTCTTGCTTGTAGGACCAGAAACTGCATGTGTATTTCAACTCCATTTAGGACTGGGAAACAAACGCAAGCTCGCCTTACAAGAAACACACTCTGCTTTTGAGAAAAGAGCACTCTTCTACTCTACTGTGTTTCCTATAGTGCCAGAACATTGAGCTTGCTGAGAACAAAAGAACTGTGCTTCCTACACACACGGGCCATATCTAGTTCAACTCTGCTTAGGAAACTGACAAGAACAGTAGCTCCTCTTCAGTCCAATACACTGTACTTGCTGGGAACAGACGCGAGTGCAATTTGCACTGTGTACAGCAATGGGAGCACAATAGTGACTCTTCTTACCAGAAAACAACTCTTGCTCATAGGACCAAAAACTGCAAGTTATTCAACTCCACTTAGGACTGGGAAACAAACGCTAGCTCGCCTTACAAGAAACACACTCTGCTTTGAGAAAAGGTCACACTTCTACTCTACTGTGTTTCCTATAGGGTCCGAACAGTGAGCTTGCTCAGAACAAAAGAACCATGCTTCCTACACACACGGGCCATATCTAGTTCAACTCTGCTTAGGAAACTGACAAGAACAGTAGATCCTCTTCAGTCCAATACACTGAACTTGCTGGGAACAGACGCCAGTGCTATTTGCACTGTGAATGACAAAGGGAGCGCAATAGTGACTCTTCTTAGCAAAAACAACTGTTGCTCGTAGGACCAGAAACTGCATGTGATTCAACTCGATTTAGGACTGGGAACCAAAGATAGCTCGCCTTACAAAAAACACACTCTGCTTTTGAGGAAAGAGCACTCTTCTTCTCTACTGTGTTTCCTATGGGGTCCAAACAGTGAGCTTGCTCAGAACAAAAGAACTGTGCTTCCTACACACACGGGTCATATCTAGTTCAACTCTGCTTAGGAAACTGACAAGAACAGTAGCTCCTCTTTAGTCCAATACACTGCACTTGCTGGGCACATACGCGAGTGCTCTTTGCACTGTGTAAAGCAATGGGAGCGCAATAGTTACTCTTCCTACCAGAAAACAACTCTTGTTCATAGGACCAGAAAGTGAATGTCATTCAACTCCATTTAGGACTGGGAAACAAACGCAAGCTCGCCTTACAAGAAACACACTCTGCTTTTGAGAAAAGAGCACTCTTCTACTCTACTGTGTTTCCTATAGGACCAGAACAGTGAGCTTGCTCAGAACAAAAGAACTGTGCTTCCTACACACACGGGCCATATCTAGTTCAACTCTGCTTAGAAAACTGACGAGAACAGTAGCTCCTCTTCAGTCCAATACACTGTACTTGCTGGGAACAGACGCGAGTGCTATTTGCTCTGTGTACGGCAATGGATGCACAATAGTGACTCTTCTTACCAGAAAACAACTCTTGCTCTTAGGACCTGAAACTGCATTTGATTCAATCCACTTAGGGATGGGAAACAAACGCTAGCTCGCCTTACAAGAAACACGCTCTGCTTTTGAGAATACGGCACACATCTACTCTACTGTGTTTCCTATGGGGTCCGAACAGTGAGCTTGCTCAGAACAAAAGAACTGTGCCTCCTAAACACACGGGCCATATCTAGTTCAACTCTGCTTAGGAAACTGACAAGAACAGTAGATCCTCTTCAGTCCAATACACTGTACTTGCTGGGAACAGGCGCGAGTGCTATTTGCACTGTGAACATCAATGGGAGCACAATAGTGACTCTTCTTACCAGAAAA
The DNA here is from genome assembly GCF_949786415.1 of Peromyscus eremicus. Classification (NCBI taxonomy): domain Eukaryota; kingdom Metazoa; phylum Chordata; class Mammalia; order Rodentia; family Cricetidae; genus Peromyscus; species Peromyscus eremicus. Next base: position 119,642 of record NW_026735109.1, read on the forward strand.
CAACTCTTGCTCTTAGGACCAGAAACTGCATGTGATTCAACTCCATTTAGGACTGGGAAACAAACACTAGCTCGCCTTACTAGAAACACACTCTGCTTTTGAGGAAAGAGCACTCTTCTACTCTACTGTGTTTCCTGTAGGGCCAGAACAGTGAGCTTGCTGAGAACAAAAGAATTGTGCTTCCTACACACACGGGCCATATCTAGTTCAATTCTGCTTAGGAAACTGACAAGAACAGTAGCTCCTCTTCAGTCCAATACACTGTACTTGTTGGGAACAGACGCGAGTGCTATTTGCACTGTGTATGGCAAAGGGAGCGCAATAGTGACTCTTCTTACGAGAAAACAACTCTTGCTCGTAGGACCAGAAACTGCATGTGCATTTCAACTCCATTTAGGACTGGAAAACAAATGCTAGCTCGCCTTACAAGAAACACACTCTGCTTTTGAGAAAAGAGCACTCTTCTACTCTACTGTGTTTCCTATGGTGTTCGAACAGTGAGCTTGCTCAAAACAGAAGAACGGTGCTTCCTACACACACGGGCCATATCTAGTTCAACTCTGCTTAGAAAAATGACAAGAACATTAGCTCCTCTTCAGCCCAATACACTGTACTTGCTGGGAACAGATGCGAGGGCTATTTGCACTGTGTATGGCAATGGGAGCTCAATAGTGACTTTCCTTACCAGAAAACAACTCTTGCGTGTAGGACCAAAAACTGCATGTGATTCAACTCCATTTAGAACTTGGAAACAAATGCTAGCTCGCCTTACAAGAAACACACTCTGCTTTTGAGAAAACAGCACTCTTTTATTCTAATGTGTTTCCTATAGGGCCAGAACAGTGAGCTTGCTCAGAACAAAAGAACTGTGCTTCCTACACACGGGCCATATCTAGTTCAACTCTGCTTAGGAAACGACAAGAAGAGTAGCTCCTCTTCAGTCCAATACACTGTACTTGCTGGGAACAGACGCAAGTGCTATTTGCACTGTGTACGGCAATGGGAGCACAATAGTGACTCTTCTTACCAGAAAACAACTCTTGCTCCTAGGACCAGAAACTGCATGTGATTCAGCTCCATTTTGGACTGGGAAACAAATGCTAGCTCGCCTGACATGAAACACACTCAGTTTTTTAGAAAAGAGCACTCTTCTACTCTACAGTGTTTCCTATAGGACCAGAACAGTGAGCTTTCTCAGAACAAAAGAACTGTGCTTCCTACACACACGGGCCATATCTAGTTCAACTCTGCTTTGGAAACTGACGAGAACAGTAGCTCCTCTTCAGTCCATACACTGTACTTGCTTCGAACAGACGCGAGTGCTATTTGCACTGTGTATGGAAATGGAGCGCAATAGTGACTTTCCTTACCAAAAAACAACTCTTGCTCGTAGGACCAAAAACTGCATGTGACTCAACTCCATTTAGGACTGGGAAACAAACACTAGCTCGCCTTACAAGAAACACAGTCTTCTTTTTGAGTAAAGAGCACTCTTCTACTCTACTGTGTTTTCTATGGGGTCCGAACAGTGTGCTTGCTGAGAACAAAAGAACTGTGCTTCCTACACCCTCACGCCATATCTAATTCAACTCTGCTTAGGAAAATGATATGAACAGTAGCTCCTCTTCAGTCCAATACACTGTACTTGCTGGGAACAGATGCGAGTGCTATTTGCACTGTGAACAGCAATGGGAGCGCAATAGTGACTTTCCTTACCAGAAAAAAACTCTTTCGTGTAGGCCCAGAAACTGCATGTCATTCAACTCCATTTAGGACTGGGAAACAAATGCTAGCTCGCCTTACAAGAAACACACTCTGCTTTTGAGAAAAGCGCACTCTTTTACTCTACTGTGTTTCCTATAGGGCCAGAACAGTGAGCTTGCTCAGAAGAAAAGAACTGTGCTTCCTACACACACGGGCCATATCTAGTTCAACTCTGCTTAGGAAACTGACGAGAACAGTAGCTCCTCTTCAGTCCAATACACTGCACTTGCTGGGCACATACGCGAGTTCTATTTGCACTGTGTACAGCAATGGGAGCGCAATAGTTACTCTTCTTACCAGAAAACAACTCTTGTTCATAGGACCAGAAAGTGAATGTCATTCAACTCCATTTAGGACTGGGAAACAAACGCAAGCTCACCTTACAAGAAACACACTCTTCATCTTGAGTAAAGTACACTCTTCATCTCTACTGTGATTTCTATGGGGTCTGAACTGTGAGGTTGGTGAGAACAAAAAAACTGTGCTTCCTACACACTCGCGCCATATCTAATTCAACTCTTCTTAGGATCCTGACAAGAACAGTAGATCCTCTTCAGTCCAATACACTGTACATGCTGGAAACAGACACCAGGGCTATTTGCCCTCTGTATAACAATGGGAGCGCAATAGTTACTCTTATTACCAGAAAAAACTCTTGCTCGTAGGACCAGAAACTGCATGTGATTCAATTCCATTTAGGACTGGGAAACAAAAGGTAGCTCGCCCTACAAGAAACACACTCTACTTTTGAGAAAAGAGCACTCTTTTACTCTACTGTGTTTTCTATGGTGTCCGAACCGTGAGCTTGCTGAGAACGAAAGAACTGTGCTTCCTACACACACGGGCCATATCTAGTTCAACTCTGCTTAGGAAACTGACAAGAACAGTAGCTCATCTTCAGTCCAATACACTGTACTTGCTGGGAACAGACGCGAGTGCTATTTGCACTGTGTACAGCAATGGGAGCACAATAGTGACTCTTCTTACCAGAAAACAACTCTTGCTCATAGGACCAAAAACTGCATGTTATTCAACTCCACTTAGGACTGGGAAACAAACGCTAGCTCGCCTTACAAGAAACACGCTCTGCTTTGAGAAAAGGTCACACTTCTACTCTACTGTGTTTCCTATAGGGTCCTAACAGTGAGCTTGCTCAGAACAAAAGAATCATGCTTTCTACACACAAGGGCCATATCTAGTTCAACTCTGCTTAGGAAACTGACAAGAACAGTAGATCCTCTTCAGTCCAATACACTGTACTTGCTGGGAACAGACGCCAGTGCTATTTGCACTGTGAATGACAAAGGGAGCGCAATAGTGACTCTTCTTAGCAAAAACAACTGTTGCTCGTAGGACCAGAAACTGCATGTGATTCAACTCGATTTAGGACTGGGAAACAAACGCTAGCTCGCCTTTCAAGAAACACACTCTGCTTTTGAGAAAAGAGCACTCTTCTACTCTACTGTGTTTCCTGTAGGGCCAGAACAATGAGCTTGCTCAGAACAAAAGAACTGTGCTTCCTACACACACGGGCCATATCTCGTTCAACTCTGCTTAGGAAACTGACGAGAACAGTAGCTCCTCTTCAGTCCAATACACTGTACTTGCTGGGAACAGACGCGAGTGCTATTTGCACTGTGTACGGCAATGGGAGCGCAATAGTGACTCTTCTTACCAGAAAACAACTGTTGCTTGTAGGACCAGAAACTGCATGTGATTTACTCCATTTAGAACTGGGAAACAAACACTAGCTTGCCTTACAAGAAACACTTTCTGCTTTTGAGAAAAGAGCACTCTTCTACTCTACTGTGTTTCCTATAGGGCCAGAACAGTGAGCTTGCTCAGAACAAAAGAACTGTGCTTCCTACACACACGGGCCATATCTAGTTCAACTCTGCTTAGGAAACTGACGAGAACAGTAGCTCCTCTTCAGTCCAATACACTGTACTTGCTGGGAACAGACGCGAGTGCTATTTGCACTGTGTATGGCAATGAGAGCGCAATAGTGACTCTTCTTACCAGAAAACAACTGTTGCTCGTAGGACCAGAAACTGCATGTGATTTACTCCATTTAGAACTGGGAAACAAACACTAGCTTGCCTTACAAGAAACACTTTCTGCTTTTGAGAAAAGAGCAATCTTCTACTCTACTGTGTTTCCTATAGGGCCAGAACAGTGAGCTTGCTCAGAACAAAAGAACTGTGCTTCCTACACACACGGGCCATATCTAGTTCAACTCTGCTTAGGAAATGACAAGAAGAGTAGCTCCTCTTCAGTCCAATACACTGTACTTGCTGGGAACAGACGCGAGTGCTATTTGCACTGTGTACGGCAATGGGAGCACAATAGTGACTCTTCTTACCAGAAAACAACTCTTGCTCCTAGGACCAGAAACTGCATGTGATTCAGCTCCATTTTGGACTGGGAAACAAACGGTAGCTCGCCTGACATGAAACACACTCAGTTTTTTAGAAAAGAGCACTCTTCTACTCTACAGTGTTTCCTATAGGACCAGAACAGTGAGCTTTCTCAGAACAAAAGAACTGTGCTTCCTACACACATGGGCCATATCTAGTTCAACTCTGCTTTGGAAACTGACGAGAACAGTAGCTCCTCTTCAGTCCATACACTGTACTTGCTTCGAACAGACGCGAGTGCTATTTGCACTGTGTATGGAAATGGAGCGCAATAGTGACTTTCCTTACGAAAAAACAACTCTTGCTCGTAGGACCAAAAACTGCATGTGATTCAACTCCATTTAGAACTGGGAAACAAACACTAGCTTGCCTTACAAGAAACACTTTCTGCTTTTGAGAAAAGAGCACTCTTCTACTCTACTGTGTTTCCTATAGGGCCAGAACAGTGAGCTTGCTCAGAACAAAAGAACTGTGCTTCCTACACCCTCACGCCATATCTAATTCAACTCTGCTTAGGAAAATGATATGAACAGTAGCTCCTCTTCAGTCCAATACACTGTACTTGCTGGGAACAGATGCGAGTGCTATTTGCACTGTGAACAGCAATGGGAGCGCAATAGTGACTTTCCTTACCAGAAAAAAACTCTTTCGTGTAGGACCAGAAACTGCATGTCATTCAACTCCATTTAGGACTGGGAAACAAACGCTAGCTCGCCTTACAAGAAACACACTCTGCTTTTGAGAAAAGAGCACTCTTTTACTCTACTGTGTTTCCTATAGGGCCAGAACAGTGAGCTTCCTCAGAAGAAAAGAACTGTGCTTCCTACACACACGGGCCATATCTAGTTCAACTCTGCTTAGGAAACTGACGAGAACAGTAGCTCCTCTTCAGTCCAATACACTGCACTTGCTGGGCACATATGCGAGTGCTATTTGCACTGTGTACAGCAATGGGAGCGCAATAGTTACTCTTCTTACCAGAAAACAACTCTTGTTCGTAGGACCAGAAAGTGAATGTCATTCAACTCCATTTAGGACTGGGAAACAAACGCAAGCTCACCTTACAAGAAACACACTCTTCTTCTTGAGTAAAGTACACTCTTCATCTCTTCTGTGATTTCTATGGGGTCTGAACTGTGAGGTTGATGAGAACAAAAAAACTGTGCTTCCTACACACTCGCGCCATATCTAATTCAACTCTTCTTAGGATCCTGACAAGAACAGTAGATCCTCTTCAGTCCAATACACTGTACATGCTGGGAACAGACACCAGGGCTATTTGCCCTCTGTATAACAATGGGAGCGCAATAGTTACTCTTATTACCAGAAAAAACTCTTGCTTGTAGGAACAGAAGCTGCATGTGATTCAATTCCATTTAGGACTGGGAAACAAACGGTAGCTCGCCCTACAAGAAACACACTCTGCTTTTGAGAAAAGAGCACTCTTTTACTCTACTGTGTTTTCTATGGTGTCCGAACCGTGAGCTTGCTGAGAACGAAAGAACTGTGCTTCCTACACACACGGGCCATATCTAGTTCAACTCTGCTTAGGAAACTGACGAGAACAGTAGCTCCTCTTCAGTCCAATACACTGCACTTGTTGGGAACAGACGAGAGTGCTATTTGCACTGTGTATGGCAAAGGGAGCGCAATAGTGACTCTTCTTACCAGAAAACAACTCTTGCTTGTAGGATCAGAAACTGCATGTGTATTTCAACTCCATTTAGGACTGGGAAACAAACGCAAGCTCGCCTTACAAGAAACACACTCTGCTTTTGAGAAAAGAGCACTCTTCTACTCTACTGTGTTTCCTATAGGACCAGAACAGTGAGCTTGCTCAGAACAAAAAAACTGTGCTTCCTACACACACGGGCCATATCTAGTTCAACTCTGCCTAGGAGTCTGATGAGAACAGTAGCTCCTCTTCAGTCCAATACACTGTACTTGCTGGGAACAGACGCGAGTGCTATTTGCTCTGTGTACGGCAATGGATGCACAATAGTGACTCTTCTTACCAGAAAACAACTCTTGCTCTTAGGACCTGAAACTGCATTTGATTCAATCCACTTAGGGATGGGAAACAAACGCTAGCTCGCCTTACAAGAAACACGCTCTGCTTTTGAGAATAGGGCACACATCTACTCTACTGTATTTCCTATGGGGTCCGAACAGTGAGCTTGCTCAGAACAAAAGAACTCTGCTTCCTACACACACGGGCCATATCTAGTTCAACTCTGCTTAGGAAACTGACAGGAACAGTAGATCCTCTTCAGTCCAATACACTGTACTTGCTGGGAACAGACGCCAGTGCTATTTGCACTGTGTATGAATATGGGAGCGCAATAGTGACTCTTCTTACCAAAAAACAACTCTTTCTCGTAGGACCAGAAACTGCATGGGATTCAACTCCATTTAGCACTGGGAAACAAACGCTAGCTCGCCTTACAAGAAACACACTCTGCTTTTGAGAAAAGAGCACTCTTTTATTCTACTGTGTTTCCTGTAGGGCCAAAACAGAGAGCTTGCTCAGAAAAAAAGAACTGTGCTTACTACACACACGGGTCTTATCTAGTTCAACTCTGCTTAGGAACCTGACAAGAACAGTAGATCCTCTTCAGTCTAATACACTGTACATGCTGGGAACAGACGCCAGTGCTATTTGCCCTGTGTATGACAATGGAAGCCCAATAGTGACTCTTCTTACCAGAAAACAACTCTTGCTCGTAGGACCAGATACTGAATGGGATTCAACTCCATTTAGGACTGGGAAGCAAACGCTAGCTAGCTATACAAGAAACACACTCTGCTTTTGAGAAAAGAGCACTCTTCTACTCTACTGTGTTTCCTATAGTGCCAGAACATTGAGCTTGCTGAGAACAAAAGAACTGTGCTTCCTACACACACGGGCCATATCTAGTTCAACTCTGCTTAGGAAACTGACAAGAACAGTAGCTCCTCTTCAGTCCAATACACTGTAATTGCTGGGAACAGACGTGAGTGCAATTTGCACTGTGTACAGCAATGGGAGCACAATAGTGACTCTTCTTACCAGAAAACAACTCTTGCTCATAGGACCAAAAACTGCAAGTTATTCAACTCCACTTAGGACTGGGAAACAAACGCTAGCTCGCCTTACAAGAAACACACTCTGCTTTGAGAAAAGGTCACACTTCTACTCTACTGTGTTTCCTATAGGGTCCAAACAGTGAGCTTGCTCAGAAAAAAAGAACCATGCTTCCTACACACACAGGCCATATCTAGTTCAACTCTGCTTAGGAAACTGACAAGAACAGTAGATCCTCTTCAGTCCAATACACTGAACTTGCTGGGAACAGACGCCAGTGCTATTTGCACTGTGAATGACAAAGGGAGCACAATAGTGACTCTTCTCAGCAAAAACAACTGTTGCTCGTAGGACCAGAAACTGCATGTGATTCAACTCGATTTAGGACTGGGAAACTAACGCTAGCTCGCCTTACAAAAAACACACTCTGCTTTTGAGGAAAGAGCACTCTTCTTCTCTACTGTGTTTCCTATGGGGTCCAAACAGTGAGCTTGCTCAGAACAAAAGAACTGTGCTTCCTACACACACGGGTCATATCTAGTTCAACTCTGCTTAGGAAACTGACAAGAACAGTAGCTCCTCTTTAGTCCAATACACTGCACTTGCTGGGCACATACGCGAGTGCTCTTTGCACTGTGTACAGCAATGGGAGCGCAATAGTTACTCTTTCTAGCAGAAAACAACTCTTGTTCATAGGACCAGAAAGTGAATGTCATTCAACTCCATTTAGGACTGGGAAACAAACGCTAGCTCACCTTACAAGAAACATACTCTTCTTCTTGAGTAATGTACACTCTTCAACTCTACTTGGATTACTATGGGGTCCGAATTGTGAGGTTGCTGAGAACAAAAGAACTGTGCTTCCTAAACACTCGCGCCATATCTAATTCAACTCTGCTTAGGAAAATGACAAGAACATTAGCTCCTCTTCAGCCCAATACACTGTACTTGTTGGAAACAGTTGCGAGGGCTATTTGCACTGTGTATGGCAATGGGAGCGCAATAGTGACTTTCCTTACCAGAAAACAACTCTTGCGTGTAGGACCAAAAACTGCATGTGATTCAACTCCATTTAGAACTTGGAAACAAACGCTAGCTCGCCTTACAAGAAACACACTCTTCTTTTGAGAAAACAGCACTCTTCTACTATACTGTGTTTCTTATAGCGCCAAAACAGTGAGCTTGCTCAGAACAAAAGAACTGTGCTTCTTACACATGGCCATATCTAGTTCAATTTTGCTTAGGAAACTGACAAGAACAGTAGATCCTCTTCAGTCCAATACACGGTACTTGCTGGGAACAGACGCCAGTGCTATATGCATTGTGTATGACAACGGGAGCGCAATAGTGACTCTGCTTACTACAAAACAATTCTTGCTCGTAGGACCAGAAACTGCATGTGATTGAGCTCCATTTAGAACTGGGAAACAAACGCTAGCTCGCCTGACATGAAACACACTCAGTTTTTTAGAAAAGAGCACTCTTCTACTCTACAGTGTTTCCTATAGGGCCAGAACAGTGAGCTTTCTCAGAACAAAAGAACTGTGCTTCCTACACACACGGGCCATATCTAGTTCAACTCTGCTTTGGAAACTGACGAGCACAGTAGCTCCTCTTCAGTCCATACACTGTACTTGCTTCGAACAGACGCGAGTGCTATTTGCACTGTGTATGGAAATGGACCGCAATAGTGACTTTCCTTACCAAAAAACAACTCTTGCTCGTAGGACCAAAAACTGCATGTGATTCAACTCCATTTAGGACTGGGAAACAAACACTAGCTCGCCTTACAAGAAACACAGTCTTCTTTTTGAGTAAAGAGCACTCTTCTACTCTACTGTGTTTTCTATAAGGTCCGAACAGTCAGCTTGCTGAGAACAAAAGAACTGTGCTTCCTACACCCTCACGCCATATCTAATTCAACTCTGCTTAGGAAAATGACATGAACATTAGCTCCTCTTCAGTCCAATACACTGTACTTGCTGGGAACAGATGCGAGTGCTATTTGCACTGTGTATGGCAATGGGAGCGCAATAGTGACTTTCCTTACCAGAAAACAACTCTTGCTCATAGGACCAGAAACTGCATGTGATTCAACTACATTTAGGACTGGGAAACAAACGCTAGCTCGAATTACAAGAAACACACTCTGCTTTTGAGGAAAGAGCACTCTTCTACTCTACAGTTTTTCCTATAGGGCCAGAACAGTGAGCTTGCTGAGCAAAAAAGAACTGTGCTTCCTACACACATGGGCCATATCTAGTTCAACTCTGCTTAGGAACCTGACAAGAACAGTAGATCCTCTTCAGTCCAATATACTGTACATGCTGGGAACAGACGCCAGTGCTATTTGCCCTGTGTTTGACAATGGGAGCACAATAGTGACTCTTCTCACCAGAAAACAACTCTTGCTGGTAGGACCAGAAACTGCATGTGATTCAACTCCATTTAGGACTGGGAAACAAACTCTAGCGCGCCTTACAAGAAACACACTCTGCTTTAGAGAAAACAGCACTCTTCTACTCTACTGTGTTTCCTATACGGCCAGAACAGTGAGCTTGCTCAGAACAAAAGAACTGTGCTTCCTACACATGGCCATATCTAGTTCAATTCTGCTCAGGAAACTGACAAGAACAGTAGATCCTCTTCAGTCCAATACACTGTACTTGCTGGGAACAGACGCCAGTGCTATTTGCATTGAGTATGAAAATGGGAGGGCAATAGTGGCTCTTCTTACCAGAAAACAACTCTTGCTCGTAGGACCAGAAACTGCATGTGTATTTCAACTCCATTTAGGACTGGGAAACATATGCTAGCTCACCTTACAAGAAATACCCTCTGCTTTTGAGAAAAGAGCACTCTTCTACTCTACTGTGTTTCCTGTGGGGTTCAACAGTGAGCTTGGTCAGAACAAAAGAAGTGTGCTTCCTACACACATGGGCCATATCTAGTTCAACTCTGCTTAGGAAACTGACAAGAACAGTAGCTCCTCTTCAGACCAATACACTGTACATGTGTTAAACAAACGCGAGTGCTATATGTACTGTGTATGGCAATGGGAACGCAATATTGACTCCTTTTACCAGAAAACAACTCTTGCTCGTAGGACCAAAAACTGCATTTGATTCAACTCCATTTAGGACTGAGAAACAAACGCTAGCTCACCTTAGAAGAAACACACTCTGCTTTTGAGAAAAGAGGCCTTTTCTACTCTACTGTGTTTCCTATAGGACCAGAACAGTGAGCTTGCTCAGAACAAAAGAACTGTGCTTCCTACACACACAGGCCATATCTAGTTCAATGCTCCTTAGGAAACTGACAAGAACAGTAGATCCTCTTCAGTCCAATACACTGTACTTACTGGAAACAGACGGCAGTGCTGTTTGCCCTGTGTATGACAATGGGAGCGCAATAGTGACTCTTCTTACCACAAAACAACTCTTGCTCGTAGGACCAGAAACTGCATGTGATTCAACTCCATTTATAATTGGGAAACAAACGCTAGCTCACCTTACAAGAAACACACTCTTCTTCTTGAGTAAAGTACATTCTTCAATTCTACTGTGATTTCTATGGGGTCCGAACTGTGAGCTTGCTGAGAACAATAGAACGGTGCTTCCTACACACTCGCGCCATATCTAATTAAACTCTGCTTAGGAAAATGACAAGAACATTAGCTCCTCTTCAGCCCAATACACTGTACTTGCTGGGAACAGATGCGAGGGCTATTTGCACTGTGTATGGCAATGGGAGCGCAATAGTGACTCTTCTTACCAGAAAACAACTCTTGCATGTAGGACCAAAAACTGCATGTGATTCAATTCCATTTAGAACTTGGAAACAAACACTAGCTCGCCTTACAAGAAACACACTCTGCTTTTGAGAAAAGAGCACTCTTCTACTCTACTGTGTTTCCTGTGGGGTCAAAAGTGAGCTTGGTCAGAACAAAAGAAGTGTGCTTCCTACACACACGGGCCATATCTAGTTCAACTCTGCTTAGGAAACTGACAAGAACAGTAGCTCCTCTTCAGACCAATACACTGTATGTGCGTTAAACAAACGCGAGTGCTATATGTACTGTGTATGGCAATGAGAGCGCAATACTGACTCTTCTTACCAGAAAACAACTCTTGCTCGTAGGACCAAAAACTGCATTTGATTCAACTCCATTTAGGACTGAGAAACAAACGTTAGCTCGCCTTAGAAGAAACACACTCTGCTTTTGAGAAAAGAGCCCTTTTCTACTCTACTGTGTTTCCTATAGGGCCAGAACAGTGAGCTTGCTCAGAACAAAAGAACTGTGCTTCCTACACACACGGGCCATATCTAGTTCAATTCTCCTTAGGAAATGACAAGAACAGTAGATCCTCTTCAGTCCAATACACTGTACTTACTGGAAACAGACGCCAGTGCTATTTGCCCTGTGTATGAAAATGGGAGCGCAATAGTGACTCTTCTTACCACAAAACAACTCTTGCTCATAGGACCAGAAACTGCATGTGATTCAACTCCATTACGATTGGGAAACAAACGCTAGCTCGCCTTACAAGAAACACACTCTGCTTTTGAGAATAGGGCCCACATCTTCTCTACTGTGTTTCCTATGGGGTCCGAACAGTGAGCTTGCTCAGAACAAAAGAACTGTGCTTCCTACACACACGGGTCATATTTAGTTCAACTCTGCTTAGGAAACTGAGAAGAACAGTAGCTCCTCTTCAGTCCAATACACTGTGCTTGCTGGGAACAGACGCGAGTGCTATTTGCACTGTGTATGGCAATGGGAGCACAATAGTGACTTTCCTTACCAGAAAACAACTCTTGCTCGTAGGACCTGAAACTGCATGTGATTCAACTCCATTTATTACTGGGAAACAAACACTAGCTCGCCTTACAAGAAACACACTCTGCTTTTGAGGAAAGAGCACTCTTCTACTCTACTGTGTTTCCTATAGGGCCAGAACAGTGCGCTTGCTGAGTACAAAAGAACTGTGCTTCCTACACACATGGGCCATATCTAGCTCAACACTGCTTAGGAACCTGACAAGAACAGTAGATCCTCTTCAGTCCAATACACTGTACATGCTGGGAACAGAAGCCAGTGCTATTTGCGCTGTGTATGACAATGGGAGCTCAATAGTGACTCTTCTTACCAGAAAACAACTCTTGCTTGTAGGACCAGAAACTGCATGTGATTCAACTCCATTTAGGACTGTGAAACAAACGCTAGCTCGCCTTAAAGGAAACACACTCTTCTTCTTGAGTAAAGTACACTCTTCAATTCAACTGTGATTTATATGGGGTCCGAACTGTGAGCTTGCTCAGAACAAAAGAACGGTGCTTCCTACACACTCGCGCCATATCTAATTCAACTCTGCTTAGGAAAATGACAAGAACATTAGCTCCTCTTCAGCCCAATACCCTGTACTTGCTGGGAACAGATGCGAGTGCTATTTGCACTGTGTATGGCAATGGGAGCGCAATAGTGACTTTCCTTACCAGAAAACAACTCTTGCGTGTAGGACCAAAAACTGCATGTGATTCAACTCCATTTAGAACTTGGAAACAAACACTAGCTCGCCTTACAAGAAACACATTCTGCTTTTGAGAAAACAGCACTCTTCTCCTCTACTGTGTTTCCTATAGGGCCAGAACAGTGAGCTTGCTCAGAACAAAAGAACTGTGCTTCCTACACACACGGCCATATCTAGTTCAACTCTGCTTAGGAACCTGACAAGAACAGTAGATCCTCTTCAGTCCAATACACTGTACATGCTGGGAACAGACGCCAGTGCTATTTGCCCTGTGTATGACAATGGGAGCACAATAGTGACTCTTCTTACCAGAAAACAACTCTTGCTGGTAGGACCAGAAACTGCATGTGATTCAACTCCATTTAGGACTGGGAAACAAACTCTAGCTCGCCTTACAAGAAACACACTCTGCTTTAGAGAAAAGAGCACTCTTCTACTCTACTGTGTTTCCTATACGGCCAGAACAGTGAGCTTGCTCAGAACAAATGAACTGTGCTTCCTACACATGGCCATATCTAGCTCAATTCTGCTCAGGAAACTGACAAGAACAGTAGATCCTCTTCAGTCCAATACACTGTACTTGCTGGGAACAGACGGCAGTGCTATTTGCATTGTGTATGAAAATGGGAGCGCAATAGTGATTCTTCTTACCAGAAAACAACTCTTGCTCGTAGGACCAGAAACTGCATGTGCATTTCAACTCCATTTAGGACTGGGAAACATATGCTAGCTCGCCTTACAAGAAACACACTCTGCTTTTGAGAAAAGAGCACTCTTCTACTCTACTGTGTTTCCAGAGGGGTTCAACAGTGAGCTTCGTCAGAACAAAAGAACTGTGCTTCCTACACACACGGGATACATCTAGTTCAACTCTGCTTAGGAAACTGACAAGAACGGTAGCTCCTCTTCAGTCCAATACACTGTACTTGCTGGAAACAGAGGTGAGTGCTATTTGCACTGTGTATGGCAATGGGAGCGCAATAGTGACTTTCCTTACCAGAAAACAACTCTTGCGTGTAGGACCAAAAACTGCATGTGATTCAACTCCATTTAGAACTTGGAAACAAACGCTAGCTCGCCTTACAAGAAACACACTCTTCTTTTGAGAAAACAGCACTCTTCTACTATACTGTGTTTCCTATAGCGCCAGAACAGTGAGCTTGCTCAGAACAAAAGAACTGTGCTTCTTACACATGGCCATATCTAGTTCAATTTTGCTTAGGAAACTGACAAGAACAGTAGATCCTCTTCAGTCCAATACACTGTACTTGCTGGGAACAGACGCCAGTGCTATTTGCATTGTGTATGAAAACGGGAGCACAATAGTGACTCTGCTTACTACAAAACAATTCTTGCTCGTAGGACCAGAAACTGCATGTGATTTACTCCATTTAGAACTGGGAAACAAACACTAGCTTGCCTTACAAGAAACACTTTCTGCTTTTGAGAAAAGAGCACTCTTCTACTCTACTGTGTTTCCTATAGGGCCAGAATAGTGAGCTTGCTCAGAACAAAAGAACTGTGCTTCCTACACAAACGGGCCATATCTAGTTCAACTCTGCTTAGGAAACGACAAGAAGAGTAGCTCCTCTTCAGTCCAATACACTGTACTTGCTGGGAACAGACGCGAGTGCTATTTGCACTGTGTACGGCAATGGGAGCACAATAGTGACTCTTCTTACCAGAAAACAACTCTTGCTCCTAGGACCAGAAACTGCATGTGATTGAGCTCCATTTTGGACTGGGAAACAAACGCTAGCTCGCCTGACATGAAACACACTCAGTTTTTTAGAAAAGAGCACTCTTCTACTCTACAGTGTTTCCTATAGGGCCAGAACAGTGAGCTTTCTCAGAACAAAAGAACTGTGCTTCCTACACACACGGGCCATATCTAGTTCAACTCTGCTTTGGAAACTGACGAGCACAGTAGCTCCTCTTCAGTCCATACACTGTACTTGCTTCGAACAGACGCGAGTGCTATTTGCACTGTGTATGGAAATGGACCGCAATAGTGACTTTCCTTACCAAAAAACAACTCTTGCTCGTAGGACCAAAAACTGCATGTGATTCAACTCCATTTAGGACTGGGAAACAAACACTAGCTCGCCTTACAAGAAACACAGTCTTCTTTTTGAGTAAAGAGCACTGTTCTACTCTACTGTGTTTTCTATGAGGTCCGAACAGTGAGCTTGCTGAGAACAAAAGAACTGTGCTTCCTACACCCTCACGCCATATCTAATTCAACTCTGCTTAGGAAAATGACATGAACATTAGCTCCTCTTCAGTCCAATACACTGTACTTGCTGGGAACAGATGCGAGTGCTATTTGCACTGTGTATGGCAATGGGAGCGCAATAGTGACTTTCCTTACCAGAAAACAACTCTTGCTCATAGGACCAGAAACTGCATGTGATTCAACTACATTTAGGACTGGGAAACAAACGCTAGCTCGAATTACAAGAAACACACTCTGCTTTTGAGGAAAGAGCACTCTTCTACTCTACAGTTTTTCCTATAGGGCCAGAACAGTGAGCTTGCTGAGCAAAAAAGAACTGTGCTTCCTACACACATGGGCCATATCTAGTTCAACTCTGCTTAGGAACCTGACAAGAACAGTAGATCCTCTTCAGTCCAATATACTGTACATGCTGGGAACAGACGCCAGTGCTATTTGCCCTGTGTTTGACAATGGGAGCACAATAGTGACTCTTCTCACCAGAAAACAACTCTTGCTGGTAGGACCAGAAACTGCATGTGATTCAACTCCATTTAGGACTGGGAAACAAACTCTAGCCCGCCTTACAAGAAACACACTCTGCTTTAGAGAAAAGAGCCCTTTTCTACTCTACTGTGTTTCCTATAGGGCCAGAACAGTGAGCTTGCTCAGAACAAAAGAACTGTGCTTCCTACACACACAGGCCATATCTAGTTCAATTCTCCTTAGGAAATGACAAGAACAGTAGATCCTCTTCAGTCCAATACACTGTACTTACTAGAAACAGACGCCAGTGCTATTTGCCCTGTGTATGAAAATGGGAGCGCAATAGTGACTCTTCTTACCACAAAACAACTCTTGCTCATAGGACCAGAAACTGCATGTGATTCAACTCCATTACGATTGGGAAACAAACGCTAGCTCGCCTTACAAGAAACACACTCTGCTTTTGAGAATAGGGCCCACATCTTCTCTACTGTGTTTCCTATGGGGTCCGAACAGTGAGCTTGCTCAGAACAAAAGAACTGTGCTTCCTACACACACGGGTCATATTTAGTTCAACTCTGCTTAGGAAACTGAGAAGAACAGTAGCTCCTCTTCAGTCCAATACACTGTGCTTGCTGGGAACAGACGCGAGTGCTATTTGCACTGTGTATGGCAATGGGAGCACAATAGTGACTTTCCTTACCAGAAAACAACTCTTGCTCGTAGGACCTGAAACTGCATGTGATTCAACTCCATTTATTACTGGGAAACAAACACTAGCTCGCCTTACAAGAAACACACTCTGCTTTTGAGGAAAGAGCACTCTTCTACTCTACTGTGTTTCCTATAGGGCCAGAACAGTGCGCTTGCTGAGTACAAAAGAACTGTGCTTCCTACACACATGGGCCATATCTAGCTCAACACTGCTTAGGAACCTGACAAGAACAGTAGATCCTCTTCAGTCCAATACACTGTACATGCTGGGAACAGAAGCCAGTGCTATTTGCGCTGTGTATGACAATGGGAGCTCAATAGTGACTCTTCTTACCAGAAAACATCTCTTGCTTGTAGGACCAGAAACTGCATGTGATTCAACTCCATTTAGGACTGTGAAACAAACGCTAGCTCGCCTTAAAGGAAACACACTCTTCTTCTTGAGTAAAGTACACTCTTCAATTCTACTGTGATTTATATGGGGTCCGAACTGTGAGCTTGCTCAGAACAAAAGAACGGTGCTTCCTACACACTCGCGCCATATCTAATTCAACTCTGCTTAGGAAAATGACAAGAACATTATCTCCTCTTCAGCCCAATGCCCTGTACTTGCTGGGAAAAGATGCGAGTGCTATTTGCACTGTGTATGGCAATGGGAGCGCAATAGTGACTTTCCTTACCAGAAAACAACTCTTGCGTGTAGGACCAAAAACTGCATGTGATTCAACTCCATTTAGAACTTGGAAACAAACACTAGCTCGCCTTACAAGAAACACATTCTGCTTTTGAGAAAACAGCACTCTTCTCCTCTACTGTGTTTCCTATAGGGCCAGAACAGTGAGCTTGCTCAGAACAAAAGAACTGTGCTTCCTACACACACGGCCATATCTAGTTCAACTCTGCTTAGGAACCTGACAAGAACAGTAGATCCTCTTCAGTCCAATACACTGTACATGCTGGGAACAGACGCCAGTGCTATTTGCCCTGTGTATGACAATGGGAGCACAATAGTGACTCTTCTTACCAGAAAACAACTCTTGCTGGTAGGACCAGAAACTGCATGTGATTCAACTCCATTTAGGACTGGGAAACAAACTCTAGCTCGCCTTACAAGAAACACACTCTGCTTTAGAGAAAAGAGCACTCTTCTACTCTACTGTGTTTCCTATACGGCCAGAACAGTGAGCTTGCTCAGAACAAATGAACTGTGCTTCCTACACATGGCCATATCTAGCTCAATTCTGCTCAGGAAACTGACAAGAACAGTAGATCCTCTTCAGTCCAATACACTGTACTTGCTGGGAACAGACGGCAGTGCTATTTGCATTGTGTATGAAAATGGGAGCGCAATAGTGATTCTTCTTACCAGAAAACAACTCTTGCTCGTAGGACCAGAAACTGCATGTGCATTTCAACTCCATTTAGGACTGGGAAACATATGCTAGCTCGCCTTACAAGAAACACACTCTGCTTTTGAGAAAAGAGCACTCTTCTACTCTACTGTGTTTCCAGAGGGGTTCAACAGTGAGCTTCGTCAGAACAAAAGAACTGTGCTTCCTACACACACGGGACACATCTAGTTCAACTCTGCTTAGGAAACTGACAAGAACGGTAGCTCCTCTTCAGTCCAATACACTGTACTTGCTGGAAACAGAGGTGAGTGCTATTTGCACTGTGTATGGCAATGGGAGCGCAATAGTGACTTTCCTTACCAGAAAACAACTCTTGCGTGTAGGACCAAAAACTGCATGTGATTCAACTCCATTTAGAACTTGGAAACAAACGCTAGCTCGCCTTACAAGAAACACACTCTTCTTTTGAGAAAACAGCACTCTTCTACTATACTGTGTTTCCTATAGCGCCAGAACAGTGAGCTTGCTCAGAACAAAAGAACTGTGCTTCTTACACATGGCCATATCTAGTTCAATTTTGCTTAGGAAACTGACAAGAACAGTAGATCCTCTTCAGTCCAATACACTGTACTTGCTGGGAACAGACGCCAGTGCTATTTGCATTGTGTATGAAAACGGGAGCACAATAGTGACTCTGCTTACTACAAAACAATTCTTGCTCATAGGACCAGAAACTGCATGTGATTTACTCCATTTAGAACTGGGAAACAAACACTAGCTTGCCTTACAAGAAACACTTTCTGCTTTTGAGAAAAGAGCACTCTTCTACTCTACTGTGTTTCCTATAGGGCCAGAATAGTGAGCTTGCTCAGAACAAAAGAACTGTGCTTCCTACACAAACGGGCCATATCTAGTTCAACTCTGCTTAGGAAACGACAAGAAGAGTAGCTCCTCTTCAGTCCAATACACTGTACTTGCTGGGAACAGACGCGAGTGCTATTTGCACTGTGTACGGCAATGGGAGCACAATAGTGACTCTTCTTACCAGAAAACAACTCTTGCTCCTAGGACCAGAAACTGCATGTGATTGAGCTCCATTTTGGACTGGGAAACAAACGCTAGCTCGCCTGACATGAAACACACTCAGTTTTTTAGAAAAGAGCACTCTTCTACTCTACAGTGTTTCCTATAGGGCCAGAACAGTGAGCTTTCTCAGAACAAAAGAACTGTGCTTCCTACACACACGGGCCATATCTAGTTCAACTCTGCTTTGGAAACTGACGAGCACAGTAGCTCCTCTTCAGTCCATACACTGTACTTGCTTCGAACAGACGCGAGTGCTATTTGCACTGTGTATGGAAATGGACCGCAATAGTGACTTTCCTTACCAAAAAACAACTCTTGCTCGTAGGACCAAAAACTGCATGTGATTCAACTCCATTTAGGACTGGGAAACAAACACTAGCTCGCCTTACAAGAAACACAGTCTTCTTTTTGAGTAAAGAGCACTGTTCTACTCTACTGTGTTTTCTATGAGGTCCGAACAGTGAGCTTGCTGAGAACAAAAGAACTGTGCTTCCTACACCCTCACGCCATATCTAATTCAACTCTGCTTAGGAAAATGACATGAACATTAGCTCCTCTTCAGTCCAATACACTGTACTTGCTGGGAACAGATGCGAGTGCTATTTGCACTGTGTATGGCAATGGGAGCGCAATAGTGACTTTCCTTACCAGAAAACAACTCTTGCTCATAGGACCAGAAACTGCATGTGATTCAACTACATTTAGGACTGGGAAACAAACGCTAGCTCGAATTACAAGAAACACACTCTGCTTTTGAGGAAAGAGCACTCTTCTACTCTACAGTTTTTCCTATAGGGCCAGAACAGTGAGCTTGCTGAGCAAAAAAGAACTGTGCTTCCTACACACATGGGCCATATCTAGTTCAACTCTGCTTAGGAACCTGACAAGAACAGTAGATCCTCTTCAGTCCAATATACTGTACATGCTGGGAACAGACGCCAGTGCTATTTGCCCTGTGTTTGACAATGGGAGCACAATAGTGACTCTTCTCACCAGAAAACAACTCTTGCTGGTAGGACCAGAAACTGCATGTGATTCAACTCCATTTAGGACTGGGAAACAAACTCTAGCCCGCCTTACAAGAAACACACTCTGCTTTAGAGAAAAGAGCCCTTTTCTACTCTACTGTGTTTCCTATAGGGCCAGAACAGTGAGCTTGCTCAGAACAAAAGAACTGTGCTTCCTACACACACAGGCCATATCTAGTTCAATTCTCCTTAGGAAATGACAAGAACAGTAGATCCTCTTCAGTCCAATACACTGTACTTACTAGAAACAGACGCCAGTGCTATTTGCCCTGTGTATGAAAATGGGAGCGCAATAGTGACTCTTCTTACCACAAAACAACTCTTGCTCATAGGACCAGAAACTGCATGTGATTCAACTCCATTACGATTGGGAAACAAACGCTAGCTCGCCTTACAAGAAACACACTCTGCTTTTGAGAATAGGGCCCACATCTTCTCTACTGTGTTTCCTATGGGGTCCGAACAGTGAGCTTGCTCAGAACAAAAGAACTGTGCTTCCTACACACACGGGTCATATTTAGTTCAACTCTGCTTAGGAAACTGAGAAGAACAGTAGCTCCTCTTCAGTCCAATACACTGTGCTTGCTGGGAACAGACGCGAGTGCTATTTGCACTGTGTATGGCAATGGGAGCACAATAGTGACTTTCCTTACCAGAAAACAACTCTTGCTCGTAGGACCTGAAACTGCATGTGATTCAACTCCATTTATTACTGGGAAACAAACACTAGCTCGCCTTACAAGAAACACACTCTGCTTTTGAGGAAAGAGCACTCTTCTACTCTACTGTGTTTCCTAT
Organism: Peromyscus eremicus; assembly: GCF_949786415.1. Lineage (NCBI taxonomy): Eukaryota > Metazoa > Chordata > Mammalia > Rodentia > Cricetidae > Peromyscus > Peromyscus eremicus. The sequence continues at coordinate 140,097 of NW_026735109.1, forward strand.
AGGGCCAGAACAGTGCGCTTGCTGAGTACAAAAGAACTGTGCTTCCTACACACATGGGCCATATCTAGCTCAACACTGCTTAGGAACCTGACAAGAACAGTAGATCCTCTTCAGTCCAATACACTGTACATGCTGGGAACAGAAGCCAGTGCTATTTGCGCTGTGTATGACAATGGGAGCTCAATAGTGACTCTTCTTACCAGAAAACATCTCTTGCTTGTAGGACCAGAAACTGCATGTGATTCAACTCCATTTAGGACTGTGAAACAAACGCTAGCTCGCCTTAAAGGAAACACACTCTTCTTCTTGAGTAAAGTACACTCTTCAATTCTACTGTGATTTATATGGGGTCCGAACTGTGAGCTTGCTCAGAACAAAAGAACGGTGCTTCCTACACACTCGCGCCATATCTAATTCAACTCTGCTTAGGAAAATGACAAGAACATTAGCTCCTCTTCAGCCCAATGCCCTGTACTTGCTGGGAAAAGATGCGAGTGCTATTTGCACTGTGTATGGCAATGGGAGCGCAATAGTGACTTTCCTTACCAGAAAACAACTCTTGCGTGTAGGACCAAAAACTGCATGTGATTCAACTCCATTTAGAACTTGGAAACAAACACTAGCTCGCCTTACAAGAAACACATTCTGCTTTTGAGAAAACAGCACTCTTCTCCTCTACTGTGTTTCCTATAGGGCCAGAACAGTGAGCTTGCTCAGAACAAAAGAACTGTGCTTCCTACACACACGGCCATATCTAGTTCAACTCTGCTTAGGAACCTGACAAGAAGAGTAGCTCCTCTTCAGTCCAATACACTGTACTTGCTGGGAACAGACGCCAGTGCTATTTGCCCTGTGTATGACAATGGGAGCACAATAGTGACTATTCTTACCAGAAAACAACTCTTGCTGGTAGGACCAGAAACTGCATGTGATTCAACTCCATTTAGGACTAGGAAACAAACGCTAGCTCGTGTTACAAGAAACACACTCTGCTTTTGAGAAAAGAGCACTCTTCTACTCTACTGTGTTTCCTATAGAGCCAGAACAGTGAGCTTGCTCAGAACAAAAGAACTGTGCTTCCTATACACACGGGCCATATCTAGTTCAACTCTGCTTAGGAAACGACAAGAAGAGTAGCTCCTCTTCAGTCCAATACACTGTACTTGCTGGGAACAGACGCGAGTGCTATTTGCACTGTGTACGGCAATGGGAGCACAATAGTGACTCTTCTTACCAGAAAACAACTCTTGCTCCTAGGACCAGAAACTGCATGTGATTGAGCTCCATTTTGGACTGGGAAACAAACGCTAGCTCGCCTGACATGAAACACACTCAGTTTTTTAGAAAAGAGCACTCTTCTACTCTACAGTGTTTCCTATAGGGCCAGAACAGTGAGCTTTCTCAGAACAAAAGAACTGTGCTTCCTACACACACGGGCCATATCTAGTTCAACTCTGCTTTGGAAACTGACGAGCACAGTAGCTCCTCTTCAGTCCATACACTGTACTTGCTTCGAACAGACGCGAGTGCTATTTGCACTGTGTATGGAAATGGACCGCAATAGTGACTTTCCTTACCAAAAAACAACTCTTGCTCGTAGGACCAAAAACTGCATGTGATTCAACTCCATTTAGGACTGGGAAACAAACACTAGCTCGCCTTACAAGAAACACAGTCTTCTTTTTGAGTAAAGAGCACTGTTCTACTCTACTGTGTTTTCTATGAGGTCCGAACAGTGAGCTTGCTGAGAACAAAAGAACTGTGCTTCCTACACCCTCACGCCATATCTAATTCAACTCTGCTTAGGAAAATGACATGAACATTAGCTCCTCTTCAGTCCAATACACTGTACTTGCTGGGAACAGATGCGAGTGCTATTTGCACTGTGTATGGCAATGGGAGCGCAATAGTGACTTTCCTTACCAGAAAACAACTCTTGCTCATAGGACCAGAAACTGCATGTGATTCAACTACATTTAGGACTGGGAAACAAACGCTAGCTCGAATTACAAGAAACACACTCTGCTTTTGAGGAAAGAGCACTCTTCTACTCTACAGTTTTTCCTATAGGGCCAGAACAGTGAGCTTGCTGAGCAAAAAAGAACTGTGCTTCCTACACACATGGGCCATATCTAGTTCAATTCTGCTTAGGAACCTGACAAGAACAGTAGATCCTCTTCAGTCCAATATACTGTACATGCTGGGAACAGACGCCAGTGCTATTTGCCCTGTGTTTGACAATGGGAGCACAATAGTGACTCTTCTCACCAGAAAACAACTCTTGCTGGTAGGACCAGAAACTGCATGTGATTCAACTCCATTTAGGACTGGGAAACAAACTCTAGCCCGCCTTACAAGAAACACACTCTGCTTTAGAGAAAAGAGCCCTTTTCTACTCTACTGTGTTTCCTATAGGGCCAGAACAGTGAGCTTGCTCAGAACAAAAGAACTGTGCTTCCTACACACACAGGCCATATCTAGTTCAATTCTCCTTAGGAAATGACAAGAACAGTAGATCCTCTTCAGTCCAATACACTGTACTTACTGGAAACAGACGCCAGTGCTATTTGCCCTGTGTATGAAAATGGGAGCGCAATAGTGACTCTTCTTACCACAAAACAACTCTTGCTCATAGGACCAGAAACTGCATGTGATTCAACTCCATTACGATTGGGAAACAAACGCTAGCTCGCCTTACAAGAAACACACTCTGCTTTTGAGAATAGGGCCCACATCTTCTCTACTGTGTTTCCTATGGGGTCCAAACAGTGAGCTTGCTCAGAACAAAAGAACTGTGCTTCCTACACACACGGGTCATATTTAGTTCAACTCTGCTTAGGAAACTGAGAAGAACAGTAGCTCCTCTTCAGTCCAATACACTGTGCTTGCTGGGAACAGACGCGAGTGCTATTTGCACTGTGTATGGCAATGGGAGCACAATAGTGACTTTCCTTACCAGAAAACAACTCTTGCTCGTAGGACCTGAAACTGCATGTGATTCAACTCCATTTATTACTGGGAAACAAACACTAGCTCGCCTTACAAGAAACACACTCTGCTTTTGAGGAAAGAGCACTCTTCTACTCTACTGTGTTTCCTATAGGGCCAGAACAGTGCGCTTGCTGAGTACAAAAGAACTGTGCTTCCTACACACATGGGCCATATCTAGCTCAACACTGCTTAGGAACCTGACAAGAACAGTAGATCCTCTTCAGTCCAATACACTGTACATGCTGGGAACAGAAGCCAGTGCTATTTGCACTGTGTATGACAATGGGAGCTCAATAGTGACTCTTCTTACCAGAAAACATCTCTTGCTTGTAGGACCAGAAACTGCATGTGATTCAACTCCATTTAGGACTGTGAAACAAACGCTAGCTCGCCTTAAAGGAAACACACTCTTCTTCTTGAGTAAAGTACACTCTTCAATTCTACTGTGATTTATATGGGGTCCGAACTGTGAGCTTGCTCAGAACAAAAGAACGGTGCTTCCTACACACTCGCGCCATATCTAATTCAACTCTGCTTAGGAAAATGACAAGAACATTAGCTCCTCTTCATCCCAATGCCCTGTACTTGCTGGGAAAAGATGCGAGTGCTATTTGCACTGTGTATGGCAATGGGAGCGCAATAGTGACTTTCCTTACCAGAAAACAACTCTTGCGTGTAGGACCAAAAACTGCATGTGATTCAACTCCATTTAGAACTTGGAAACAAACACTAGCTCGCCTTACAAGAAACACATTCTGCTTTTGAGAAAACAGCACTCTTCTCCTCTACTGTGTTTCCTATAGGGCCAGAACAGTGAGCTTGCTCAGAACAAAAGAACTGTGCTTCCTACACACACGGCCATATCTAGTTCAACTCTGCTTAGGAACCTGACAAGAACAGTAGATCCTCTTCAGTCCAATACACTGTACTTGCTGGGAACAGACGCCAGTGCTATTTGCCCTGTGTATGACAATGGGAGCACAATAGTGACTATTCTTACCAGAAAACAACTCTTGCTGGTAGGACCAGAAACTGCATGTGATTCAACTCCATTTAGGACTAGGAAACAAACGCTAGCTCGTGTTACAAGAAACACACTCTGCTTTTGAGAAAAGAGCACTCTTCTACTCTACTGTGTTTCCTATAGAGCCAGAACAGTGAGCTTGCTCAGAACAAAAGAACTGTGCTTCCTATACACACGGGCCATATTTAGTTCAATTCTGCTTAGGAAACTGACAAGAACAGTAGCTCCTCTTCAATCCAATACACTGTACCTGCTGGGAACAGACGCGAATGCTATTTGCACTGTGTAAGGCAAAGGGAGCGCAATAGTGACTCTTCTTACCAGAAAACAACTCTAGCTCATAGGACCAGAAACTGCATGTGTATTTCAACTAAATTTAGGACTGGGAAACAAACGCTAGCTAGCCTTACAAGAAGCATACTCTGGTTTTGAGAAAAGTGCACTCTTCTACCCTACTGTGTTTTCTATGGGGTTCGAAATGTGAGCTTGCTCAGAACAAAAGAACTGTGCTTCCTACACACACCAGCCATACCTAGTTCAACTCTGCTTAGGAAACTGACAAGAACAGTAGCTCCTCTTCAGTCCAATACACTGTACTTGCTGGGAACAGACGCGAGTGCTATTTGTACTGTGTATGGAAATGGGAGCGCAATAGTGACTCTTCTTACCAGAAAACAACTCTTGCTCGTAGGACCAAAAACTGCATTTGATTCAACTCCATTTAGGACTGGGAAACAAACACTAGCTCGCCTTACAAGAAACACACTCTGCTTTTGAGAAAAGAGCACTGTTCTACTCTGCTGTGTTTCCTATAGGGCCATAACAGTGAGCTTGCTCAGAACAAAAGAACTGTGCTTCCTACACATGGGTCATATCTAGTTCAACTCTGCTTAGAAAACTGACAAGAACAGTAGCTCCTCTTCAGACCAATATACTGTACTTGCTGGAAACAGACGCGAGTGCTATTTGTACTGTGTATGGCAATGGGAGCACAATAGTGACTCTTCTTACCAGAAAACAACTCTTGCTCATAGGACCAGAAACTGCATGTGATTCAACTCCATTTAAAATTGGGAAACAAATGCCAGCTCGCCTTACAAGAAACACACTCTGCTTTTGAGAATAGGGCACACACCTACTCTACTGTGTTTCCTCTCGGGTCCAAACAGTGAGCTTGCTCCGAACAAATGAAATGTGCTTCCTACACACACGGGTCATATCTAGTTCAACTCTGATTAGGAAACTGACAAGAACAGTAGCTCCTCTTCAGTCCAATACACTATACTTGCTGGGAACAGACACAAGTGCTATTTGCACTGTGTATGACAATGGGAGCGCAATAGTCACTTTTCTTACCAGAAAAAACTTTTGCTTGTAGGACCAGAAACTGCACGTGATTCAAATCCATTTAGGACTGGGAAGCAAACGCTAGCTTGCCTTACAAGAAACACACTCTGCTTTTGAGAATAGGGCACACATCTATTCTACTGTGTTTCCTATGGTGTCCAAACAGTGAGCTTGCTCAGAACAAAGAACTGTGCTTCCTACACACACGGGCCATATCTAGTTCAATTCTGCTTAGGAAACTGACAAGAAAAGTAGATCCTCTTCAGTCCAATTAACTGTACTTGCTGGGAACAGACGCTAGTGCTATTTGCACTTCGTATGACAACGGGAGCCCAATAGTGACTTTTCTTACCAGAAAAAACTCTTGCTTCTAGGACCAAAAACTGCATGTGATTCAAATCCATTTAGGACTGGGAAGCAAACGCTAGCTCGCCTTACAAGAAACACACTCTGCTTTTGAGAAAAGAGCACTCTTCTACTCTACTGTGTTTCCTATGGGGTCCGAACAGTGAGCATGTTCAGAACAAAAGAACTGTGCTTCCTATACACACGGGCCATATCTAGTTCAACTCTGCTTAGGAAACTGACAAGAACAGTAGATCCCCTTTCAGTCCAATACACTGTACTTGCTGGGAATAGACGCGAGTGCTATTTGCACTGTGTACTGCATTGGGAGCACAATAGTGACTCTTTTTACCAGAAAACAACTCTTGCTCGTAGGTCCAGAAACTGCATGTGATTCAACTCCACTTAAGACTGGGAAACAAACGCTAGCTTGCCTTACAAGAAACAAGCTCTGCTTTTGAGAAAAGGGCACACTTCTACTCTACTGTGTTTCCTATAGGGCCAGAACAATGAGCTTGCTCAGACCAAAAGAACTGTGCTTCCTACACACACGGGCCATATGTAGTTCAACTCTGCTTAGGAAACTGATGAGAACAGTAGCTCCTCTTCAGTCCAATACACTGTACTTGCTGGGAACAGACGCGAGTGCTATTTGCACTGTGTACAGCAATGGGAGCACAATAGTGACTCTTCTTACCAAAAAACAACTCTTGCTTGTAGGACCAGAAACTACATGTGATTCAACTCCATTTAGGATTGGGAAACAAACGCCAGCTCTCCTTACAAGAAACACACTCTGTTTTGAGAAAAGAGTACTCTTCTACTCTACTGTGTTTCCTATAGGGCCAGAACAGTGAGCTTGCTCAGAACAGAAGAAATGTGCTTCATACACACACGGGCCATATCTAGTTCAACTCTGCTTAGGAACCTGACAAGAACAGTAGATCCTCTTCAGTCCAATACACTGTACATGCTGGGAACAAATGCCAGTGCTATTTGCCCTGTGTATGACAATGGGAGCCCAATAGTGACTTTCCTTACCAGAATACAACTCTTGCTCGTAGGACCAGAAACTGCATGAGATTCAACTCCGTTTCTGACTGGGAAACAAACAATAGCCAGCCTTACAAGAAACACACTCTGTTTTTGAGAAAAGAGCACTCTTCTTCTCTACTATGTGTCCTATGGGTTCCGAACAGTGAGCTTGCTCAGAAAAAAAGAACAGTGCTTCCTACGCACACGGGCCATATCTAGTTCAACCTTGCTTAGGAAACTGTCAAGAACAGTAGCTCCTCTTCAGTCCAATACGCTGTACTTGCTGGGAACAGACGCAAGTGCTATTTGCACTGTGTATGTCAATGGGAGCGCAATAGTGACTTTCCTTACCAGAAAACAACTCTTCCTCGTAGGACCAAAAACTGCATGTGATTCAACTCCATTTAGGACTGGGAAACAAACGCTAGCTCGCCTTACAAGAAACACACTCTGCTTTTGAGAAAAGAGCACTCTTCTACTCTACTGTGTTTCCTATGGGATCCAAACAGTGAGCTTGCTCAGAACAAAAGAACTGTGCTTCCTACACACACGGGCCATATCTAGTTCAACTCTGCTTAGGAAACTGACAAGAACAGTAGCTCCTCTTCAGTCCAATACACTGTACTTGCTGGGAACAGACATGAGTGTTATTTGTGCTGTGAATGGCAAAGGGAGCGCAATAGTGACTTTCCTTACCAGAAAACAATTCTTGCTCGTATGACCAAAAACTGCATGTGATTAAACTCCATTTAGGGGTGGGAAACAAATGCTAGCTCACCTTACAAGAAACACACTCTGCTTTTGAGAAAAGAGCACTCTTATACTCTACTGTGTTTCCTATAGGGCCAGAACAGTGAGCTAGCTCAGAAAAAAAGAACTGTGCTTCCTACACACATGGCCGTATCTAGTTCAATTCTTCTTAGGAAACTGACAAGAACGTTAGCTCCTCTTCATTCCAATACACTGTACTTGCTGGGAACAGACGCGAGGGCTATTTGCATTGTGTATTTCAAAGGGAGCGCAATAGTGACACTTCTAACCAGAAAACAACTCTTGCTCGTAGGACCAGGAACTGCATGTGTATTTCAACTCCATTTAGGACTGGGAAACAATCGCTAGCTCGCCTTACAAGAAACACACTCTGCTTTTGAGAAAAGAGCACTCTTCTCGCTACTGTGTTTCCTATGGGGTTCGAAATGTGAGCTTGCTGAGAACAAAAGAACTGTGCTTCCTACACACACGGGCCATATCTTGTTCAATTCTGCTTAGGAAACTGACAAGAACAGTAGAACCTCTTCAGTCCAACAGACTGTACATGCTGGGAACAGACACCAGTGCTATTTGCCCTGTGTGTGACAATGGGAGCGCAATAGTGACTTTTCTTACCAGAAAACAACTCTTGCTCGTATGACCAGAAACTGCATGTGATTCAACTCCATTTAGGACTGGGAAAAAAACGCTTGCTCGCCTTACAAGAAACACACTTTGCTTTTGAGAAAAGAGCACTCTTCTACTCTACTGTGTTTCCTATGGGGTCCGAACAATTAGCTTGCTCAGAACAAAAGAACTGTGCTTCCTACACTCACGGGCCATATCTAGTTCAACTCTACTTTGGAAACTGAAAAGAACAGTAGATCCTCTTCAGTCCAATACGCTGTACATGCTGGGTACAGACGCCAGTGCTATTTGCACTGTGTATGGCAATGGGAGCGCAATAGTGACTCTTCTTACCAGTAAACATCTCTTGCTCGTAGGACCAGAAACTGCATGGGATTCAACTCCATTTATGATTGGGAAACAAACGCTAGCTCGTCTTACAAGAAACACACTCTGTTTTTGAGAAAAGAGCACTCTTCTACTCTACTGTGTTTCCTATGGGATCCAAACAGTGAGCTTGCTCAGAACAAAAGAACTGTGCTTCCTACACACACGGGACATATCTAGTTCATATTTGTTTAGGAAACTGACAAGAACAGTAGCTCCTCATCAGTCCAATACACTGTACTTGCTGGGAACAGACGCGAGTGCTATTTGCACTGTGTATGGCAATGGAGAGCAATAGTGACTTTCCTTAGCAGAAAACAACTCTTGCTCGTAGGAACAGAAACTGCATGTGATTCAACTCCATTTAGGACTGGGAAACAAACTCTAGCTCTCCTTACAAGAAACACACTCTGCTTTTGAGGAAAGAGCACTCTTCTACTCTACTGTGTTTCCTCTAGGGCCAGTACAGTGAGCTTGCTCAGAACAAAAGAACTGTGCTTCCTACACAAATGGCTATATCCAGTTCAACTCTGCTTAGGAACCTGACAAGAACAGTAGATCCTCTTCAGTCCAATACACTGTACATGCTGGGTACAGAGGCCAGTGCTATTTGCCCTGAGTATGACAATGGGAGCGCAATAGTGACTCTTATTACGAGAAAAAACTCTTGCTCGTTGAAACAGAAACTGCATGTGATTCAACTACATTTAGGACTGCGAAACAAACGCTCACTCGCCTTACAAGAAACACACTCTGCTTTTGAGAAAAGAACACTCTTCTACTCTACTGTGTTTCCTATAGGGCCAAAACAGTGACCTTGCTCAGAACAAAAGAACTGTGCTTCCTACACACACGGGCAATATCTAGTTCAATTCTGCTTAGGAAACTGACAAGAACAGTAGATCCTCTTCAGTCCAATACACTGTACATGCTGTGTACAGACGCCAGTGCTATTTGCACTGTGTATGGCAATGGGAGAGCAATAGTGACTCTTCTTACCAGAAAACATCCCTTGCTCGTAGAACCAGAAACTGCATGTTATTCAACTCCATTTAGGACTGGGAAACAAACGCTAGCTCGGCTTACAAGAAACACACTCTGCTTTTGAGAAAACAGCACTCTTCTACTCTACTGTGTTTCCTATGGGGTCCAAACAGTGAGCTTGCTCATAACAAAAGAACTGTGCGTCCTACATACACGGGCCATATCTAGTTCAATTCTGCTTAGGAAACTGACACGAACAGTAGATCCTCTTCAGTCCAATACGCTGTACATGCTGGGTACAGACGCCAGTGCTATTTGCACAGTGTATGGCAATGGGAGCGCAATAGTGACTCTTCTTACCAGAAAACAACTCTTGCTCATAGTACCAGAAAATGCATGTGATTCAACTCCATTTAGGACTGGGAAACAAACGCTAGCTCGCCTTACAAGAAACACGCTCTGCTTTTGAGAAAAGAGCACTCTTCTACTCTACTGTGTTTCCTATGGGGTCCAAACAGTGAGCTTGCTCAGAACAAAAGAACTGTGCTTCCTACGCACTCGGCCCATATCTAGTTCAATTCTGCTTAGGAAACTGACAAGAACAGTAGATCCTCTTCAGTCCAATACACTGAACTTGCTGGGAACAGACGCAAGTGCTATTTGCACTGTGTATGTCAATGGGAGCGCAATAGTGACTTTCCTTACCAGAAAACAACTCTTGCTCGTAGGAATGGAAACTGCATGTGATTCAACTCCATTTAGGACTGTGAAACAAAGGCTATCTCGCCTTACAAAAAACACACTCTGTTTTTGAGGAAAGAGCACTCTTCTACTCTACTGTGTTTCCTGTATGGCCAGAACAGTGAGCTTGCTGAGTACAAAAAAACTGTGCTTCCTACACACATGGGCCATATCTGGTTCAACTCTGCTTAGGAAACTGACAAGAAAAGTAGCTCCTCTTCAGTCCAATACACTGTACTTGCTGGGAACAGACGCGAGGGCTATTTGCATTGTATATGGCAAAGGGAGTGCAATAGTGACTCTTCTAACCAGAAAACAGCTCTTGCTCGTAGGACCAGAAACTGCATGTGTACTTCAACTCCATTTAGGACTGGGAAACAAACGCTAGCTTGCCTTACAAAAAACACACTCTGCTTTTGAGAAAAGAGCACTCTTCTACTCTACTGTGTTTTCTATGGGGTCCGAACAGTGAGCTTGTTGAGAACAAACGAACTGTGCTTCCTACACACACGGGCCATATCTAGTTCAACTCTGCTTAGGAAACTGACAAGAACAGTAGCTCCTCTTCAGTCCAATACACTGTACTTGCTGGGAACAGACGCTAGTGCTATTTGCACTGTGTATGGCAAAGGGAGCGCAATAGTGACTCTTCTTACCAGAAAACAACTCTTGCTCGTAGGACCAGAAACTGCATGTGTATTTTATCTCCATTTAGGACTGGGAAACAAACTCTAGCTCGCCTTACAAGAAACACACTCTGCTTTTGAGAAAAATGCACTCTTCTACTCTACTGTGTTTCCTATGGGGTTCGAAATGTGAGCTTGCTGAGAACAAAAGAACTGTGCTTCCTACACACACGGGCCATATCTTTTTCAATTCTGCTTAGGAAACTGACAAGAACAGTAGAACCTCTTCAGTCCAATAGACTGTACATGCAGGGAAGAGGCGCCAGTGCTATTTGCCCTGTGTGTGACAATGGGAGCGCAATAGTGACTCTTCTTACCAGAAAACAACTCTTGCTCGTATGACCAGAAACTGCATGTGACTCAACTCCACTTAGGACTCTGAAACAAACACTAGGTCGCCTTACAAGAAACACACTCTGCTTTTGTGAAAAGAGCACTCTTCTACTCTACTGTGTTACCTATGGGATCCAAACAGTGAGCTTGCTCAGAACAAAAGAACTGTGCTTCCTACACACACGGGCCATATCTAGTTCAAATTTTCTTAGGAAACTGACAAGAACAGTAGCTCCTCTTCAGTCCAATACACTGTACTTGATGGGAAAAGACGCGAGTGCTATATGCACTGTGTTTGGCAATGGGAGCGCAATTGTGACTTTATTTACCAGAAAACAACTCTTGCTCGTAGGAACGGAAACTGCATGTGATTCAACTCCATTTAGGACTGTGAAACAAACTCTAGCTGGCCTTACAAGAAACACACTCTGCTTTGGAGGAAAGAGCACTGAGTTTCCTATGGGGTCCGTACAGTGAGCTTGCTCAGAACAAAAGAACTGTGCTTCCTATACACACGGGCCATATCTAGTTCAACACTGCTTAGGAAACTGACAAGAACAGTAGCTCATCTTCAGTCTAATGCACTGTACTTGCTCGGAACAGACGTGAGTGCTATTTGTGCTGTGTATGGCAAAGGGAGCGCAATAGTGACTTTCCTTACCAGAAAACAACTCTTGCTCGTATGACCAAAAACTGCATGTAATAAAACTCCATTTAGGGTTGGGAAACAAACGCTAGCTCACCTTACAAGAAACACACTCTGCTTTTGAGAAAAGAGCACTCTTCTACTCTACTGTGTTTCCTATGGGGTCCGAACAGTGAGCTTGCTCAAAACAAAAGCACTGTGCTTCCTACACACACGGGCCATATCTAGTTCAACTCTACTTAGGAAACTGAAAAGAATACTAGCTCCTCTTCAGTCCAATACACTGTAATTGATTGGAACAGACGCAAGTGTTATTTGTACTGTGTATGGCAATGGGAGCACAATAGTGACTCTTCTTACCAAAAAATAACTCTACTCGTAGGACCTGAAACTGCATATGATTCAAATTCATTTAAGACTGGGAAACAGAAGCTAGCTCGCCTTACAAGAAGCACACTCTGCTTTTGAGAAAAGAGCGCTCTTCTTCTCTACTATGTGTCCTATGGGTTCCGAACAGTGAGCTTGCTCAGAACAAAAGAACTGTGCTTCCTACGCACTCGGCCCATATCTAGTTCAATTCTGCTTAGGAAACTGACAAGAACAGTAGATCCTCTTCAGTCCAATACACTGTACTTGCTGGGAACAGACGCAAGAACTATTTGCACTGTGTATGTCAATGGGAGCGCAATAGTGACTTTCCTTACCAGAAAACAACTCTTGCTCAAAGGACCAAAAACTGCATGTGATTCAACTCCATTTAGGACTGGGAAGGAAACGCTAGGTCGCCTTACACTAAACACACTCGGCTTTTGAGAAAAGAGCACTCATCTACTCTACTGTGTTTCCTATGGGGTCCGAACAGTGAGCTTGCTCAGAACAAAAGAACTGTGCTTCTTACACACACGGACCTTATCTAGTTCAACTCTGCTTAGGAAACTGACGAGAACAGTAGCTCCTCTTCAGTCCAATACATTGTACTTACTGGGAACAGACGCGAGTGCTATTTGCACTGTGTACGGCAATGGGAGCACAATAGTGACTCTTCTTACAAGAAAACAACTCTTGCTCGTAGGACCCGAAACTGCATTTGATTCAATCCACTTAGGACTGGGAAACAAACACTAGCTCACCTTATAAGAAACACGCTCTGCTTTTGAGAATAGGGCACACATCTACTCTACTGTGTTTCCTATGGGGTCCAAACAGTGAGCTTGCTCAGAACAAAAGAACTGTGCTTCCTACACACACGGGCCATATCTTTTTCAATTCTGCTTAGGAAACTGACAAGAACAGTAGAACCTCTTCAGTCCAATAGACTGTACATGCAGGGAAGAGGCGCCAGTGCTATTTGCCCTGTGTGTGACAATGGGAGCGCAATAGTGACTCTTCTTACCAGAAAACAACTCTTGCTCGTATGAACAGAAACTGCATGTGACTCAACTCCATTTAGGACTGGGAAACAAACTCTAGGTCGCCTTAAAAGAAACACACTCTGCTTTTGAGAAAAGAGCACTCTTCTACTCTACTGTGTTTCCTATGGGGTCCAAACAGTGAGCTTGCTCAGAACAAAAGAACTGTGCTTCCTACACACACAGGTCATATGTAGTTCAACTCTGCTTAGGAAACTGACAAAAACAGTAGCTCCTCTTCAGTCCAATACACTGTACTTGCTGGAAACAGACGCGAGGGCTATTTGCACTGTGTATGACAATGGGAGCACAATAGTGACTCTTCTTACCAGAAAACAACTCTTGCTCGTAGGACCAGAAACTGCATGTGATTCAACTCCATTTAGGACTTGGAAACAAACGCTAGCTCGCCTTACAAGAAACACACTGTGCTTTTGAGAAAAGAGCACTATTCTACTCTACTGTGTTTCCTATGGGGTCCAAACAGTGAGCTTGCTGAGAACAAAAGAACTGTGCTTCCTACACACACGGACCATATCTAGTTCAACTCTGCTTAGGAACCTGACTAGAACAGTAGCTCCTCTTCAGTCCAATACACTGTACATGCTGGGAACAGACGCCAGTGCTATTTGCCCTGTGTATGACAATGGGAGCGCAATAGTGACTCTTCTTACAAGAAAACAACTCTTGCTCGTAGGACCAGAAACTGCATGTGATTCAACTCCATTTAGGACTGGGAAACAAACGCTAGCTCGCCTTACAAGAAACACACTCTGCTTTTGAGAAAAGAGCACTCTTCTGCACTACTGTGTTTTTTATGGGGTCCGAACAGTGAGCTTGCTGAAAACAAAAGAACTGTGCTTCCTACACACACAGGCCATATCTAGTTCAACTCTGCTTAGGAACCTGACTAGAACAGTAGCTCCTCTTCAGTCCAATACACTGTACATGCTGGGAACAGACGCCAGTGCTATTTGCCCTGTGTATGAAAAAGGGAGCTCAATAATGACTCTTCTTACCAGAAAACTACTCTTGCTCGTAGGACCAGTAACTGGATGTGATTCAACTCCATTTATGATTGGGAATCAAACGCTAGCTCGCCTTACAAGAAACACACTCTGCTTTTGAGAAAAGAGCACTCTTCTACTCTACTGTGTTTCCTATGGGATCCAAACAGTGAGCTTGCTCAGAACAAAAGAACTGTGCTTCCTACACACGGGCCATATCTAGATCAAATTTGCTTAGGAAACTGAAATAACAGTAGCTCCTCTTCAGTCCAATGCACTGTACTTGATTGGAAAAGACGCAAGTGCTATTTGCACTGTGTATGGCAATGGGAGCGCAATAGTGACTCTTCTCACCAAAAAACAACTCTACTCGTAGGAACAGAAACTGCATGTGATTCAACTTCATTTACGACTGGGAAACAAAAGCTAGCTCGCCTTACAAGAAACACACTCTGCTTTTGAGAAAAGAGCACTCTTCTGCTCTACTGTGTTTTTTATGGGGTCCGAACAGTGAGCTTGCTGAGAACAAAAGAACTGTGCTTCCTTCACACACAGGCCATATCTAGTTCAACTCTGCTTAGGAACCTGACTAGAACAGTAGCTCCTCTTCAGTCCAATACACTGTACATGCTGGGAACAGAGGCCAGTGCTATTTGCCCTGAGTATGACAATGGGAGCGCAATAGTGACTCTTATTACCAGAAAAAACTCTTGCTCGTAGGACCAGAAACTGCATGTGATTCAACTCCATTTAGGACTGGGAAACAAAAGTGAGCTCGCCTTACAAGAAACACACTCTGCTTTTGAGAAAAGAGCACTCTTCTAATCTACTGTGTTTCCTATAGGGCCAGAACAGTGAGCTTGCTCAGAACAAAAGAACTGTGCTTCCTACACACACGGGCCATATCTAGTTCAATTCTGCTTAGGAAACTAAGAAGAACAGTAGCTCCTTTTCAGTCCAATACACTGTACTTGCTGGGAACAGACGCGAGTGCTATTTGCACTGTGTGGTAAAGGGAGCGCAATTGTGACTTTCCTTACCAGAAAACATCTATTGCTCGTAGGAACGGAAACTGCATGTGATTCAAATCCATTTAGGACTGTGAAGCAAACACTAGCTCGCCTTACAAAAAACACACTCTGCTTTTCAGAAAAGAGCACTCTTCTACTCTACTGTGTTTCCTATAGGGCCAGAACAGTGAGCTTGCTGAGTACAAAAGAACTGTGCTTCCTACACACATGGGCCATATCTAGTTCAACTCTGCTTAGGAAACTGACAAGAACATTAGCTCCTCTTCAGTCCAATACACTGTACTTGATGGGAACAGAAGCGAGGGCTATTTGCACTGTGTATGGCAAAGGGAGCACAATAGTGACTCTTCTTACCAGAAAACAACTATTGCTCATAGGACCAGAAACTGCATGTGTATTTCAACTCCATTTAGGACTTGGAAACATATGCTAGCTGGCCTTACAAGAAACACACTCTGCTTTTGAGAAAAATGCACTCTTCTACTCTACTGTGTTTCCTATGGGGTCCGAACAGTGAGCTTGTTCAGAACAAATTAACTGTGCTTCCTACACACACGGGCCATATCTAGTTCAAGTCTGCTTAGGAAACTGACAAGAACAGTAGCACCTCTTCAGTCCAATAGGCTGTACTTGCTGGGAACAGACGCGAGTGCTATTTGCACTGTGTAAGGCAATGGGAACACAATAGTGACTCTTCTTACAAGAAAACAACTCTTGCTCATAGGACCAGAAACTGCATTTGATTCAATCCACTTAGGACTGGGAAACAAACGCTAGCTCGCCTTACAAGAAACACTTTCTGCTTTTGAGAATAGGGCACACATCTACTCTACTGTGTTTCCTATGGGGTCCAAACAGTGAGCTTGCTCAGAACAAAAGAACTGTGCTTCCTACACACACAGGTCATATCTAGTTCAACTCTGCTTAGGAAACTGACAAAAACAGTAGCTCCTCTTCAGTCCAATACACTGTACTTGCTGGGAACAGACGCGAGGGCTATTTGCACTGTGTATGACAATGGGAGCAGAATAGTGACTCTTCTTACCAGAAAGCAACTCTTGCTCGTAGGACCAGAAACTGCATGTGATTCAACTCCATTTAGGACTGGGAAACAAACGCCAGCTCACCTTACAAGAAACATACTCTGCTTTTGAGAAAAGAGCACTCTTCTACTCTACTGTGTTTCCAATGGGATCGAAACAGTGAGCTTGCTGAGTACAAAAGAACTGTGCTTCGTACACACATGGGCCATACCTATTTCAACTCTGCTTAGGAACCTGACAAGTACAGTAGATCCTCTTTAGTCCAATACACTGTACATGCTGGGAACAGATGCCAGTGCTATTTGCCCTGAGTATGACAATGGGAGCGCAATAGTGACTCTTATTACCAGAAAAATCTCTTGCTCGTAGGACCAGAAACTGCATGTGATTCAACTCCATTTAGGACTGGGAACCAAACACTAGCTCGTCATACAAGAAACACACTCTGCTTTTGAGAAAAGAGCACTCTTCTACTCTACTGTGTTTCCTATAGGGCCAGAACAGTGAGCTTTCTCAGAACAAAAGAACTGTGCTTCCTACACACACAGGCCATATCTAGTTCAATTCTGCTTCGTTAACTGACAAGAACAGTAGCTCCTCTTCAGTCCAATACACTGTACTTGCTGGGAACAGACGCGAGGGCTATTTGCACTGTGTATGGCAAAGGGAGCGCAATAGTGACTCTTCTTACCAGAAAACAACTCTTGCTCGTAGGACCAGAACCTGGATGTGATTCAACTCCATTTAGGATTGGGAAACAAACGCTAGCTCGCCTTACAAGAAACACACTCTGCTTTTAAGAATAGGGCACACATCTACTCTACTGTGTTTCCTATGGGGTCCAAACAGTGTGCTTGCTCAGAACAAAAGAACTGTGCTTCCTACACACACGGGTCATATCTAGTTCAACTCTGCTTAGGAAACTCACAAAAACAGTAGCTCCTCTTCAGTCAAATACACTGTACTTGCTGGGAACAGACGCGAGGGCTATTTGCACTGTCTATGACAATGGGAGCACAATAGTGACTCCTCTTACCAGACAACAACTCTTGCTCGTAGGAGCAGAAACTGCACTTGAATCAATCCACTTAGGACTGGGAAACAAACGCTAGCTCGCCTTACAAGAAACACGCTCTGCTTTTGAGAATAGGGCACACATCTTCTCTACTGTGTTTCCTATGGTGTCCAAACAGTGAGCTTGCTCAAAATAAAAGAATTGTGCTTCCTACACACACGGGTCATATCTAGTTCAACTCTGCTTAGGAAACTTACAAGAACAGTAGCTCCTCTTCAGTCCAATACACTGTACTTGCTGGGAACAGACGCGAGTGCTATTTGCACTGTGTATGGCAATGGGAGCGCAATATTGACTTTCATTACCAGAAAACAACTCTTGCTCGTAGGACCAAAAACTGCATGAGATTCAACTCCATTTAGGACTAGAAAACAAACGCTAGCTCGCCTTACAAGAAACACACTCTGCTTTTGAGAAAAGAGCACTCTTTTACTCTACTGTGTTTTCTATGTGGTCCGAACAGTGAGCTTGCTGAGAACAAAAGAACTGGGCTTCCTACACACACGGGCCATATCTAGTTCAACTGTGCTTAGGAAACTGACAAGAACAGTAGCTCCTCTTCAGACCAATACACTGTACTTGCTGGAAACCGACGCGAGTGCTATTTGTACTGTGTATGGCAATGGGAGCGCAATAAAAACTCTTCTAACCAGAAGACAACTCTTGCTCTTAGTACCAGAAACTGCATTTGTTTCAATCCACTTAGGACTGGGAAACAAACGCTAGCTCGCCTTACAAGAAACACGCTCTGCTTTTGAGAAAAATGCACTCTTCTACTCTACTGTGTTTCCTATGGGTTTCGAAATGTGAGCTTGCTCAGAACAAAAGAACTGTGCTTCCTACACACACGGGCCATATCTAGTTCAACTCTGCTTAGGAAACTGAAAAGAACAGAACATCCTCTTCAGTCCAATACGCTGTACATGCTGGGTACAGACGCCAGTGCTATTTGCACTGTGTATGGCAATGGGAGCGCAATAGTGACTCTTCTTACCAGAAAACAACTCTTGCTCATAGGACCAGAAACTGCATGTGATTCAACTCCATTTAGGACTGGGAAACAAACGCTAGCTCGCCTTACAAGAAACACACTCTGCTTTTGAGAAAAGAGCACTCTTTTACTCTACTGTGTTTCCTATGGGGTCCGAACAGTGAGCTTGCTCAGAACAAAAGAACTGTGCTTCCTACACACACGGGCCATATCTAGTTCAATTCTGCTTAGGAAACTGACAAGAACAGTAGCTCCTCTTCAGTCCAATACACTGTACTTGCTGGGAACAGACGCGAGTGCTAATTGCACTGTGTATGGCTATGGGAGCACAATAGTGACTTTCCTTACCAGAAAAAAACTCTTGCTCGTAGGAACGGAAACTGCATGTGATTCAACTCCATTTAGGACTGCAAAACAAACGCTAGCTCGCCTTACAAAAGACACACTCTGCTTTTGAGGAAAGAGCACTCTTCTACTCTACTGTGTTTCCTATAGGGCCAGAACAGTGAGCTTGCTGAGTACAAAAGAACTGTGCTTCCTACACACATGGGCCATATCTAGTTCAACTCTGCTTAGGAAACTGACAAAAACAGTAGCTCCTCTTCAGTCCAATACACTGTACTTGCTGGGAACAGACACGAAGGCTATTTGTACTGTGTATGGCAAAGGGAGCGCAATAGTGACTCTTCTTACCAGAAAACAACTCTTGCTCTTAGGACCAGAAACTGCATATGATTCAGCTCCATTTAGGACTGGGAAACAAACGCTAGCTCGCCTTACAAGAAACACACTCTGCTTTTGAAAAAAGAGCACTCTTCTACTCTACTGTGTTTCCTATGGGATCCAAACAGTGAGCTTGCTCAGAACAAAAGAACTGTGCTTCCTACACACACGGGCCATATCTAGTTCAAATTTGCTTAGGAAACTGACAAGAACAGTAGCTCCTCTTCAGTCCAATACACTGTACTTGCTGAGAACAGACGCGAGTGCTATTTGCATTGTGTTTGGCAATGGGAGCAGAATAGTGACTTTCCTTACCAGAAAACAACTCTTGCTCATAGGAACGGAAACTGCATGTGATTCAACTCCATTTAGGACTGGGAAACAAACTCTAGCTGGCCTTACTAGAAACACACTCTGCTTTGGAGGAAAGAGCACTCTTCTACTCTACTGTGTTTCCTATAGGGCCAGAACAGTGAGCTTGCTGAGTACAAAAGAACTGTGCTTCCTACACACATGGGCCATATCTAGTTCAACTCTGCTTAGGAACCTGACAAGAACAGTAGATCCTTTTTAGTCCAGTACACTGTACATGCTGGGAACAGAGGCCAGTGCTATTTGCCCTGAGAATGACAATGGGAGCGCAATAGTGACTCTTATTACCAGAAAAATCTCTTGCTCGTAGGACCAGAAACTGCATGTGATTCAACTCCATTTAGGACTAGGAAACAAACGCTAGCTCGCCTTACAAGAAACACGCTCTGCTTTTAGAATAGGGCACACATCTTCTCTACTGTGTTTCCTAAGGGTCCAAACAGTGAGCTTGCTCAAAACAAAAGAACTGTGCTTCCTACACACACACGGGCCATATCTAGTTCAATTCTGCTTAGGAAACTGACAAGAACAGTAGATCCTCTTCAGTCAAATACACTGTACATGCTGTATACAGACGCCAGTGCTATTTGCACTGTGTATGGCAATGGGAGCACAATAGTGACTCTCTTACCAGAAAACAACTCTTGCTCGTAGGACCAGAAACTGCATGTGATTCAACTCCATTTAGGACTGGGAAACAAACGCTAGCTCGCCATACAAGAAACACACTCTGCTTTTGAGAAAAGAGCACTCTTCTACTCTACTGTGTTTCCTCTGGGGTCCAAAGAGTGAGCTTGCTGAGTACAAAAGAACTGTGCTTCCTACACACATGGGCCATATCTAGTTCAACTCTGCTTAGGAAACTGACAAGAACAGTAATCTTCTTCAGACCAATACACTGTACTTGCTGGGAACAGACGCGAGGGCTATTTGCACTGTGTATGGCAAAGGGAGCGCAATAGTGACTCTCTTCTTACCAGAAAACAACTCTTGCTCGTAGGACCAGGACCTGGATGTGATTCAACTCCATTTAGGATTGGGAAACAAACGCTAGCTCATCTTACAAGAAACACACTCTGCTTTTGAGAAAAGAGCACTCTTCTACTCTACTGTGTTTCCTATGGGATCCAAACAGTGAACTTGCTCAGAACAAAAGAACTGTGCTTCCTACACACACGGGCCATATCTAATTCAAATTTGCTTAGGAAACTGACAAGAACAGTAGCTCCTCTTCAGTCCAATACACTGTACTTGCTGGGAACAGACGCGAGTGCTATTTGCACTGTGTTTGGCAATGGGAGCGTAATAGTGACTTTCCTTACCAGAAAACAACTCTTGCTCATAGGAACGGAAACTGCATGTGATTCAACTCCATTTAGGACTGGGAAACAAACTCTAGCTGGCCTTACAAGAAACACACTCTGCTTTGGAGGAAAGAGCACTCTTCTAATCTACTGTGTTTCTTATAGGGCCAGAACAGTGAGCTTGCTGAGTACAAAAGAACTGTGCTTCCTACACACATGGGCCATATCTAGTTCAACTCTGCTTAGGAACCTGACAAGAACAGTAGATCCTCTTTAGTCCAATACACTGTACATGCTGGGAACAGAGGCCAGTGCTATTTGCCCTGAGTATGACAATGGGAGCGCAATAGTGACTCTTATTACCAGAAAAAACTCTTGCTCGTAGGACCAGAAACTGCATGTGATTCAACTCCATTTAGGATTGGGAAACAAACGCTTGCTTGCCTTACAAGAAACACACTCTGCTTTTGAAAAAAGAGCACTCTTCTACTCTACTGTGTTTCCTATGGGATCCAAACAGTGAGCTTGCTCAGAACAAAAGAACTGTGCTTCCTACACACACGGACCATATCTAGTTCAAATTTGCTTAGGAAACTGACAAGAACAGTAGCTCCTCTTCAGTCCAATACACTGTACTTGCTGGGAACAGACGCGAGTGCTATTTGCACTGTGTTTGGCAATGGGAGCACAATAGTGACTTTCCTTACCAGAAAACAACTCTTGCTCATAGGAACGGAATCTGCATGTGATTCAACTCCATTTAGGACTGGGAAACAAACTCTAGCTGGCCTTACAAGAAACACACTCTGCTTTGGAGGAAAGAGCACTCTTCTACTCTACTGTGTTTCTTATAGGGCCAGAACAGTGAGCTTTCTGAGTACAAAAGAAATGTGCTTCCTACACACATGGGCCATATCTAGTTCAACTCTGCTTAGGAACCTGACAAGAACAGTAGATCCTTTTTAGTCCAGTACACTGTACATGCTGGGAACAGAGGCCAGTGCTATTTGCCCTGAGTATGACAATGGGAGCGCAATAGTGACTCTTATTACCAGAAAAAACTCTTGCTCGTAGGACCAGAAACTGCATGTGATTCAACTCCATTTAGGACTAGGAAACAAACGCTAGCTCGCCTTCCAAGAAACACGCTCTGCTTTTAGAATAGGGCACACATCTTCTCTACTGGGTTTCCTATTGGGTCCAAACAGTGAGCTTGCTCAAAACAAAAGAACTGTGCTTCCTACACACACGGGCCATATCTAGTTCAATTCTGCTTAGGAAACTGACAAGAACAGTAGATCCTCTTCAGTCAAATACACTGTACATGCTGGGTACAGACGCCAGTGCTATTTGCACTGTGTATGGCAATGGGAGCACAATAGTGACTCTCTTACCAGAAAACAACTCTTGCTCGTAGGACCAGAACCTGGATGTGATTCAACTCCATTTAAGACTGGGAAACAAACGCTAGCTCGCCATACAAGAAACACACTCTGCTTTTGAGAAAAGAGCACTCTTCTACTCTACTGTGTTTCCTATGGGGTCCAAACAGTGAGCTTGCTGAGTAATAAAGAACTGTGCTCCCTACACACATGGGCCATATCTAGTTCAACTCTGCTTAGGAAACTGACAAGAACAGTAACTCCTCTTCAGTCCAATACACTGTACTTGCTGGGAACAGACGCGAGGGCTATTTGCACTGTGTATGGCAAAGGGAGCACAATAGTGACTCTTCTTACCAGAAAACAACTCTTGCTCGTAGGACCAGGACCTGGATGTGATTCAACTCCTTTTAGGATTGGGAAACAAACTCTAGCTGGCCTTACAAGAAACACGCTCTGCTTTTGAGAATAGGGCACACATCTTCTCTACTGTGTTTCCTATGGGGTCCAAACAGTGAGCATGCTCAAAACAAAATAATTGTGCTTCCTACACACACGGGTCATATCTAGTTCAACTCTGCTTAGGAACCTGACAAGAACAGTAGCACCTCTTCAGTCCAATACACTGTACTTCCTGGGAACAGACGCGAGTGCTATTGGCACTGTATATGGCAATGGGAGCGCAATATTGACTTTCCTTACCAGAAAACAACTCTTGTTCGTAGGACCAAAAACTGCATGTGATTCAACTCCATTTAGGACTGGGAAACAAACGCTAGCTCGCCTTACAAATAACACACTCTGCTTTTGAGAAAAGAGCACTCTTCTTCTCTACTGTGTTTCCTATGGGGTCCAAACAGTGAGCTTGCTCAGAACAAAAGAACTGTGCTTCCTACACACACGGGCCATATCTAGTTCAATTCTGCTTAGGAAACTGACAAGAACAGTAGCTCCTCTTCAGTCCAATACACTGTACTTGCTGGGAACAGACTCGAGTGCTAATTGCACTGTGTATGGCAATGGGAGCGCAATAGTGACTTTCCTTACCAGGAAAACTCTCTTGCTCGTAGGAACGCAAACTGCATGTGATTCAACTCCATTTAGGAATGCGAAACAAACGCTAGCTCGCCTAACAAGAAACACGCTCTGCTTTTTAGAAAAGCGCACTCTTCTACTCTACTGTGTTTCCAATAGGGCCAGAACAGGACCTTGCTCAGAACAAAAGAACTGTGCTTCCTACACACACGGGCCATATCAAGTTCAATTCTGCTTCGTTAACTGACAAGAACAGTAGCTCCTCTTCAGTCCAATACACTGTACTTGCTGGGAACAGACGCGAGGGCTATTTACACTGTGTATGGAAAAGGGAGCGCAATAGTGACTCTTCTTACCAGAAAACAACTCTTGCTCGTAGGACCAGAACCTGGATGTGATTCAACTCCATTTAGGATTGGGAAACAAACGCTAGCTCACCTTACAAGAAACACACTCTGCTTTTGAGAATAGGGCACACATCTACTCTACTGTGTTTCCTATGGGGTCCAAACAGTGTGCTTGCTCAGAACAAATGAACTGTGCTTCCTACACACACGGGTCATATCTAGTTCAACTCTGCTTAGGAAACTCACAAAAACAGTAGCTCCTCTTCAGTCAAATACACTGTACTTGCTGGGAACAGACGCGAGGGCTATTTGCACTGTCTATGACAATGGGAGCACAATAGTGACTCCTCTTACCAGACAACAACTCTTGCTCGTAGGACCAGAAACTGCACTTGAATCAATCCACTTAGGACTGGGAAACAAACGCTAGCTCGCCTTACAAGAAACACGCTCTGCTTTTGAGAATAGGGCACACATCTTCTCTACTGTGTTTCCTATGGTGTCCAAACAGTGAGCTTGCTCAAAATAAAAGAATTGTGCTTCCTACACACACGGGTCATATCTAGTTCAACTCTGCTTAGGAAACTTACAAGAACAGTAGCTCCTCTTCAGTCCAATACACTGTACTTGCTGGGAACAGACGCAAGTGCTATTTGCACTGTGTATGGCAATGGGAGCGCAATATTGACTTTCATTACCAGAAAACAACTCTTGCTCGTAGGACCAAAAACTGCATGAGATTCAACTCCATTTAGGACTAGAAAACAAATGCTAGCTCGCCTTACAAGAAACACACTCTGCTTTTGAGAAAAGAGCACTCTTCTACTCTACTGTGTTTTCTATGAGGTCCGAACAGTGAGCTTGCTGAGAACAAAAGAACTGTGCTTCCTACACACACGGGCCATATCTAGTTCAACTGTGCTTAGGAAACTGACAAGAACAGTAGCTCCTCTTCAGACCAATACACTGTACTTGCTGGAAACCGACGCGAGTGCTATTTGTACTGTGTATGGCAATGGGAGCTCAATAATGACTCTTCTTACCAGAAGACAACTCTTGCTCTTAGTACCAGAAACTGCATTTGTTTCAATCCACTTAGGACTGGGAAACAAACGCTAGCTCGCCTTACAAGAAACACGCTCTGCTTTTGAGAAAAGAGCACTCTTCTACTCTACTGTGTTTCCAATAGGGCCAGAACAGTGAGCTTGCTCAGAACAAAAGAACTGTGGTTCCTACACACATGGGCCATATCTAGTTCAACTCTGCTTAGGAAACTGACAAGAACAGTAGCTCCTCTTCAGTCCAATACACTGTACTTGCTGAGAACAGACGCGAGGGCTATTTGCACTGTGTATGGAAAAGGGAGCGCAATAGTGACTCTCCTACCAGAAAACAACTCTTGCTCATAGGACCAGAAACTGCATGTGATTCAACTCCATTTAGGATTTGGAAACAAACGCTAGCTCGCCTTACAAAAAACACACTCTGCTTTTGAGAAAAGAGCACTCTTCTACTCTACTGTGTTACCTATGGGATCCAAACAGTGAGCTTGCTCAGAACAAAAGAACTGTGCTTCCTACACACACGGGCCATATCTAGTTCAAATTTGCTTAGGAAATTGACAAGAACAGTAGCTCCTCTTCAGTCCAATACACTGTACTTGATGGGAAAAGACGCGAGTGCTATTTGCACTGTGTTTGGCAATGGGAGCGCAATTGTGACTTTATTTACCAGAAAACAACTCTTGCTCATAGGAACGGAAACTGCATGTGATTCAACTCCATTTAGGACTGTGAAACAAACTCTAGCTGGCCTTACAAGAAACACACTCTGCTTTGCAGGAAAGAGCACTCTTCTAATCTACTGTGTTTCCTATAGGGCCAGAACAGTGAGCTTGCTGAGTACAAAAGAACTGTGCTTCCTACACACATGGGCCATATCTAGTTCAACTCTGCTTAGGAACCTGACAAGAACAGTAGATCCTCTTTAGTCCAATACACTGTACATGCTGGGAACAGAGGCCAGTGCTATTTGCCCTGAGTATGACAATGGGAGCGCAATAGTGACTCTTATTACCAGAAAAAACTCTTGCTCCTAGGACCAGAAACTGCATGTGATTCAACTCCATTTAGGACTGGGAAACAAACGCTAGCTCGCCTTACAAGAAACACACTCTGCTTTTGAGAAAAATGCACTCTTCTACTCTACTGTGTTTCCTATGGGTTTCGAAATTTGAGCTTGCTCAGAACAAAAGAACTGTGCTTCCTAAACACACGGGCCATATCTAGTTCAACTCTGCTTAGGAAACTGAAAAGAACAGAACATCCTCTTCAGTCCAATACGCTGTACATGCTGGGTACAGACGCCAGTGCTATTTGCACTGTGTATGGCAATGGGAGCGCAATAGTGACTCTTCTTACCAGAAAACAACTCTTGCTCGTAGGACCAGAAACTGCATGTGATTCATCTCCATTTCGGACTGGGAAACAAACGCTAGCTCGCCTTACAAGAAACACACTCTGCTTTTGAGAAAAGAGCACTCTTTTACTCTACTGTTTTTCCTATGGTGTCCGAACAGTGAGCTTGCTCAGAACAAAAGAACTGTGCTTCCTACACACACGGGCCATATCTAGTTCAATTCTTCTTAGGAAACTGACAAGAACAGTAGCTCCTCTTCAGTCCAATACACTGTACTTGCTGGGAACAGACGCGAGTGCTAATTGCTTTGTGTATGGCTATGGGAGCACAATAGTGACTTTCCTTACCAGAAAAAAAACTCTTGCTCGTAGGAACGGAAACTGCATGTGATTCAACTCCATTTAGGACTGCGAAACAAACGCTAGCTCGCCTTACAAAAAACACACTCTGCTTTTGAGGAAAGAGCACTCTTCTACTCTACTGTGTTTCCTATAGGGCCAGAACAGTGAGCTTGCTGAGTACAAAAGAACTGTGCTTCCTACACACATGGGCCATATCTAGTTCAACTCTGCTTAGGAAACTGACAAGAACAGTAGCTCCTCTTCAGTCCAATACACTGTACTTGCTGGGAACAGACACGAAGGCTATTTGTACTGTGTATGGCAAAGGGAGCGCAATAGTGACTCTTCTTACCAGAAAACAACTCTTGCTCTTAGGACCAGAAACTGCATATGATTCAGCTCCATTTAGGACTGTGAAACAAACGCTAGCTCGCCTTACAAGAAACACACTCTGCTTTTGAAAAAAGAGCACTCTTCTACTCTACTGTGTTTCCAATAGGGCCAGAACAGTGACCTTGCTCAGAACAAAAGAACTGTTCTTCCTACACACATGGGACATATCTAGTTCAACTCTGCTTAGGAAACTGACAAGAACAGTAGCTCCTCTTCAGTCCAATACAGTGTACTTGCTGGGAACAGACACGAGGGCTATTTGTACTGTGTATGGCAAAGGGAGCGCAATAGTGACTCTTCTTACCAGAAAACAACTCTTGCTCGTAGGACCAGAACCTGGGTGTGATTCAACTCCATTTAGGATTGGGAAACAAACGCTAGCTCGCCTT
Organism: Peromyscus eremicus; assembly: GCF_949786415.1. Taxonomy (NCBI): domain Eukaryota; kingdom Metazoa; phylum Chordata; class Mammalia; order Rodentia; family Cricetidae; genus Peromyscus; species Peromyscus eremicus. The sequence continues at coordinate 167,253 of NW_026735109.1, forward strand.
ACAGGAAACACACTCTGCTTTTGAAAAAAGAGCACTCTTCTACTCTACTGTGTTTCCTATGGGATCCAAACAGTGAGCTTGCTCAGAACAAAAGAACTGTGCTTCCTACACACACGGGCCATATCTAGTTCAAATTTGCTTAGGAAACTGACAAGAACAGTAGCTCCTCTTCAGTCCAATACACTGTACTTGCTGAGAACAGACGCGAGTGCTATTTGCATTGTGTTTGGCGATGGGAGCAGAATAGTGACTTTCCTTACCAGAAAAAAACTCTTGCTCATAGGAATGGAAACTGCATGTGATTCAACTCCATTTAGGACTGGGAAACAAACTCTAGCTGGCCTTACTAGAAACACACTCTGCTTTGGAGGAAAGAGCACTCTTCTACTCTACTGTGTTTCCTATAGGGCAAGAACAGTGAGCTTTCTGAGTACAAATGAACTGTGCTTCCTACACACATGGGCCATATCTAGTTCAACTCTGCTTAGGAACCTGACAAGAACAGTAGATCCTTTTAGTCCAGTACACTGTACATGCTGGGAACAGAGGCCAGTGCTATTTGCCCTGAGAATGACAATGGGAGCGCAATAGTGACTCTTATTACCAGAAAAAATTCTTGCTCGTAGGACCAGAAACTGCATGTGATTCAACTCCATTTAGGACTAGGAAACAAACGCTAGCTCGCCTTACAAGAAACACGCTCTGCTTTTAGAATAGGGCACACATCTTCTCTACTGTGTTTCCTAAGGGTCCAAACAGTGAGCTTGCTCAAAACAAAAGAACTGTGCTTCCTACACACACGAGCCATATCTAGTTCAATTCTGCTTAGGAAACTGACAAGAACAGTAGATCCTCTTCAGTCAAATACACTGTACATGCTGTGTACAGACGCCAGTGCTATTTGCACTGTGTATGGCAATGGGAGCACAATAGTGACTCTCTTACCAGAAAACAACTCTTGCTCGTAGGACCAGAAACTGCATGTGATTCAACTCCATTTAGGACTGGGAAACAAACGCTAGCTCGCCATACAAGAAACACACTCTGCTTTTGAGAAAAGAGCACTCTTCTACTCTACTGTGTTTCCTCTGGGGTCCAAACAGTGAGCTTGCTGAGTACAAAAGAACTGTGCTTCCTACACACATGGGCCACATCTAGTTCAATTCTGCTTAGAAAACTGACAAGAACAGTAACTCCTCTTCAGTCCAATACACTGTCCTTGCTGGGAACAGACGCAAGGGCTATTTGCACTGTGTATGGCAAAGGGAGCGCAATAGTGACTCTTCTTACCAGAAAACAACTCTTGCTCGTAGGACCAGGACCTGGATGTGATTCAACTCCATTTAGGATTTGGAAACAAACGCTAGCTCGTCTTACAAGAAACACACTCTGCTTTTGAGAAAAGAGCACTCTTCTACTCTACTGTGTTTCCTATGGGATCCAAACAGTGAGCTTGCTCAGAACAAAAGAACTGTGCTTCCTACACACACGGGCCATATCTAATTCAAATTTGCTTAGGAAACTGACAAGAACAGTAGCTCCTCTTCAGTCCAATACACTGTACTTGCTGGGAACAGACGCGAGTGCTATTTGCACTGTGTTTGGCAATGGGAGCGTAATAGTGATTTTCCTTACCAGAAAACAACTCTTGCTCATAGGAACGGAAACTGCATGTGATTCAACTCCATTTAGGACTGGGAAACAAACTCTAGCTGGCCTTACAAGAAACACACTCTGCTTTGGAGGAAAGAGCACTCTTCTAATCTACTGTGTTTCTTATAGGGCCAGAACAGTGAGCTTGCTGAGTACAAAAGAACTGTGCTTCCTACACACATGGGCCATATCTAGTTCAACTCTGCTTAGGAACCTGACAAGAACAGTAGATCCTCTTTAGTCCAATACACTGTACATGCTGGGAACAGAGGCCAGTGCTATTTGCCCTGAGTATGACAATGGGAGCGCAATAGTGACTCTTCTTACCAGAGAACAACTCTTGCTCGTAGGAGCAGAAACTGCATGTGATTCAACTCCATTTAAGATTGGGAAACAAACGCTAGCTCGCCTTACAAGAAACACACTCTGCTTTTGAAAAAAGAGCACTCTTCTACTCTACTGTGTTTCCTATTGGATCCAAACAGTGAGCTTGCTCAGACAAAAAGAACTGTGCTTCCTACACACACGGGCCATATCTAGTTCAAATTTGCTTAGGAAACTGACAAGAACAGTAGCTCCTCTTCAGTCCAATACACTGTACTTGCTGGGAACAGACGCGAGTGCTATTTGCACTGTGTTTGGCAATGGGAGCACAATAGTGACTTTCCTTACCAGAAAACAACTCTTGCTCATAGGAACGGAAACTGCATGTGATTCAACTCCATTTAGGACTGGGAAACAAACTCTAGCTGGCCTTACAAGAAACACACTCTGCTTTGGAGGAAAGAGCACTCTTCTACTCTACTGTGTTTCCTATAGGGCCAGAACAGTGAGCTTTCTGAGTACAAAAGAACTGTGCTTCCTACACACATGGGCCATATCTAGTTCAACTCTGCTTAGGAACCTGACAAGAACAGTAGATCCTTTTTAGTACAGTACACTGTACATGCTGGGAACAGAGGCCAGTGCTATTTGCCCTGAGTATGACAGTGGGAGTGCAATAGTGACTCTTATTACCAGAAAAAACTCTTGCTCGTAGGACCAGAAACTGCATGTGATTCAACTCCATTTAGGACTAGGAAACAAACGCTAGCTTGCCTTACAAGAAACACGCTCTGCTGTTAGAATAGGGCACACATCTTCTCTACTGTGTTTCCTATGGGGTCCAAACAGTGAGCTTGCTCAAAACAAAAGAACTGTGCTTCCTACACACACGGGCCATATCTAGTTCAATTCTGCTTAGGAAACTGACAAGAACAGTAGCTCCTCTTCAGTCCAATACACTGTACTTGCTGGG